>NC_071345.1:0-22500 GCF_027744825.2 Synchiropus splendidus
CCCTAACCTGGCCCTGAACCTAAATACTACCTGGCCCTGGCCCTTAACTTAACCGGTTCTCTAACCTGGCCCTAAACCTAACCGGTTCCCTACCCTGGCCCTAAACCTAACCGCTCCCTGGCCCCGGCCCTAAACTTAACCGGTTCCCAACCCTGGCCCTAAACCTAACCGCTCCCTGGCCCCGGCCCTAAACTTAACCGGTTCCCTACCCTGGCCCTAAACCTAACCGCTTCCTGGCCCCGGCCCTAAATTTATCCAACCCCTGGCCCTGGCCCCTTGATCTACTCACCTAATTTAACCCTACCTATTCTAACCCTACATAGAAGGTACTTACCTCCTGCCCGGGGTTCATCTGGAGATCCCGGGAAAGCCCGGACTGGCCCGTGCTGTTGCTGGGCTCCCTCCCAGCAAATTTATACTAACCCTATTGCCAGTGCCGCTGGGTCAGTACTGGGGCTCCGGGTGTCCTTGAGTGGGGGGTTCCAACCTCATCTGAAAAAAACATATAAACACACCTTAAGACTGTATATAATGTATAATTTTCTGTTGTGTGAACTGTTTTGGGTTTATTATGGTGTTTTTCATTATGATTAGATGTCTGTATATAGTTCATGCTGTTATTACTGCCACAAGAGGGCGCATTGCCGTATTAGTGACTGTTTAGACTCGAAAATTGAGCATGCGCAGGTAAAAGCGCGGCAGGTATAAAAGGCGGTCACGTACTGGTAGGTGCCATAGCTCTCCTGTTAACCGAACAATACGGATCTATATTTGCCTGATGAAGGTTTCTTTAAACCGAAACGTTGCGAATTGCAGTTTTTGTTGCCTTTGAATTCTTCAACTTACCTGTGGAGTTACCTGGATTATTATTAAAAGACCTTTTTGAACCGTTGTGGATTAATATTTTTTTGAATTTACTTTTCATCCAAGCGGACTACTTCAGGGACTCACAGGTTGGAGTGAATTGAGTTCAGGCATTACAGCATGAACCTCTACGGAGATATTGACCTTTATTATGAAGACCGCGATGACCGAGACGAGGGATGGACCCGCGTCACCAGGGGAGGACGCCGGCGACGAGGAGCACGCGGTCCGGGAGATCCACGTCCGTTGTTCGGTCCGACGCGCCGGCAACCCAGCTGGAGACGGGAGCCGTCAGACCAGCGACCCTCCTCTTACTCCTATGCGGATGTGGTGAGGTCCGGACGAGCGGATCGTGCCGGGCCCCCCCGCACACACTCACCTCTACGCAGGCGTCGTCCTCCTCAACGCGCCGTTCCTGAACGCAGGTCCAACAACCAGAGGAGAGTACAGGAGAGATTGGCGGCACCTCCTGGTGGACGCCGGAACTACAATAATCATGAGGAATATCATGATATTTATAATAGAGCGCCCCGGGACGACCCACGCCCTGAGCCTGCGGAGGACGCTCACTTCTATGAAAAACTGAGAATTATTTCTCAATTAATTAAATCCACTCACCATTTCCAACATGTGGCGAGACCACATGAGGATCCTCCTCCAACCATTCAGAGGATGGCCAACTTCCTCTTTAATAACATAAAGCCATCCTGCCCCAACGAGGAAACCTCGACTTTATTGGAAGGAAATTGTAAAAACTGGGCATTTAATACAATGCTAATTCTCAAGGAACACCACCTGAAGTGTATCGACACTCACCTTCTACAGCTGGTGAACCTACAATCTCCGAACTGGAGCAGGGCTTTGGAGGTGGCTACAAAACGCGCCCGGAGAGACCTGGGCCGCAGGTTGAGACAGGAAACCCTGCAAGAGGTGGAGGCCCTACTAATTGCTAACACACCGGACAATGAGCCGGCGGGACCCACAGAGCAGCGCCCCGTGGTGCTGCCGCCTCGGCCTACACGGAGATCCACCACGGTCCAGCGCTCGCCTCCACCAGCGTCATCAGCGCCGCCGTCACCATCACCACCACCATCACCACAGCCATGGGCCCCAGTGGGAAACCAGCGGAGCTCCTCCTCATCGTCGGCGGATTCTTCTTCCTCCTCTGCTGCTTCATCCGCGCCGGGGAGGGAGGAGTCTCCGGCCCAGGATGGGGGTCCAGGCTCTTCGGACTGGGCGGCCCCGCCCCCACAGAAGGATCGACAATCCTCTACTCACCGGAGGGACGTCGTGCCACCTACGCCGCCCCCGATCTCACCCCGACTTCCGAGGTTGAGACCACGTAAGCGTGCGCCGGCGGCGGAGCCCGTGCCGCCGAGGAACCCAACTCACCTTTTGGACTCCCCGGTGCCCCAGGGACCCACGCCATCGGTCCTGTTCCCGCAAGGTGCCAGTTCATCATCGGCCGCTTTGGACGAACTGTGTCGCCTCATCGCGGACGAGGAGAAACGCACGCTGGACGCTCCTAGGGCTTCCTACTCTTTTTTCTAACCCTAACCTCACCCTCTACCTGGCCCTTAACTTAACCCTGGCCCTGAACCTAAACACACTCTGGCCCCGGCCCTAAACTTAACCGGTTCCCTAACCTGGCCCTAAACCTAACCGCTCCCTGGCCCCGGCCCTAAACTTAACCGGTTCCCTAACCTGGCCCTAAACCTAACCGCTCCCTGGCCCCGGCCCTAAACTAACCGGTTCCCTACCCTGGCCCTAAACCTAACCGCTCCCTGGCCCCGGCCCTAAACTTAACCGGTTCCCTAACCTGGCCCTGAACCTAAATACTACCTGGCCCTGGCCCTTAACTTAACCGGTTCTCTAACCTGGCCCTAAACCTAACCGGTTCCCTACCCTGGCCCTAAACCTAACCGCTCCCTGGCCCCGGCCCTAAACTTAACCGGTTCCCAACCCTGGCCCTAAACCTAACCGCTCCCTGGCCCCGGCCCTAAACTTAACCGGTTCCCTACCCTGGCCCTAAACCTAACCGCTTCCTGGCCCCGGCCCTAAATTTATCCAACCCCTGGCCCTGGCCCCTTGATCTACTCACCTAATTTAACCCTACCTATTCTAACCCTACATAGAAGGTACTTACCTCCTGCCCGGGGTTCATCTGGAGATCCCGGGAAAGCCCGGACTGGCCCGTGCTGTTGCTGGGCTCCCTCCCAGCAAATTTATACTAACCCTATTGCCAGTGCCGCTGGGTCAGTACTGGGGCTCCGGGTGTCCTTGAGTGGGGGGTTCCAACCTCATCTGAAAAAAACATATAAACACACCTTAAGACTGTATATAATGTATAATTTTCTGTTGTGTGAACTGTTTTGGGTTTATTATGGTGTTTTTCATTATGATTAGATGTCTGTATATAGTTCATGCTGTTATTACTGCCACAAGAGGGCGCATTGCCGTATTAGTGACTGTTTAGACTCGAAAATTGAGCATGCGCAGGTAAAAGCGCGGCAGGTATAAAAGGCGGTCACGTACTGGTAGGTGCCATAGCTCTCCTGTTAACCGAACAATACGGATCTATATTTGCCTGATGAAGGTTTCTTTAAACCGAAACGTTGCGAATTGCAGTTTTTGTTGCCTTTGAATTCTTCAACTTACCTGTGGAGTTACCTGGATTATTATTAAAAGACCTTTTTGAACCGTTGTGGATTAATATTTTTTTGAATTTACTTTTCATCCAAGCGGACTACTTCAGGGACTCACAGGTTGGAGTGAATTGAGTTCAGGCATTACAGCATGAACCTCTACGGAGATATTGACCTTTATTATGAAGACCGCGATGACCGAGACGAGGGATGGACCCGCGTCACCAGGGGAGGACGCCGGCGACGAGGAGCACGCGGTCCGGGAGATCCACGTCCGTTGTTCGGTCCGACGCGCCGGCAACCCAGCTGGAGACGGGAGCCGTCAGACCAGCGACCCTCCTCTTACTCCTATGCGGATGTGGTGAGGTCCGGACGAGCGGATCGTGCCGGGCCCCCCCGCACACACTCACCTCTACGCAGGCGTCGTCCTCCTCAACGCGCCGTTCCTGAACGCAGGTCCAACAACCAGAGGAGAGTACAGGAGAGATTGGCGGCACCTCCTGGTGGACGCCGGAACTACAATAATCATGAGGAATATCATGATATTTATAATAGAGCGCCCCGGGACGACCCACGCCCTGAGCCTGCGGAGGACGCTCACTTCTATGAAAAACTGAGAATTATTTCTCAATTAATTAAATCCACTCACCATTTCCAACATGTGGCGAGACCACATGAGGATCCTCCTCCAACCATTCAGAGGATGGCCAACTTCCTCTTTAATAACATAAAGCCATCCTGCCCCAACGAGGAAACCTCGACTTTATTGGAAGGAAATTGTAAAAACTGGGCATTTAATACAATGCTAATTCTCAAGGAACACCACCTGAAGTGTATCGACACTCACCTTCTACAGCTGGTGAACCTACAATCTCCGAACTGGAGCAGGGCTTTGGAGGTGGCTACAAAACGCGCCCGGAGAGACCTGGGCCGCAGGTTGAGACAGGAAACCCTGCAAGAGGTGGAGGCCCTACTAATTGCTAACACACCGGACAATGAGCCGGCGGGACCCACAGAGCAGCGCCCCGTGGTGCTGCCGCCTCGGCCTACACGGAGATCCACCACGGTCCAGCGCTCGCCTCCACCAGCGTCATCAGCGCCGCCGTCACCATCACCACCACCATCACCACAGCCATGGGCCCCAGTGGGAAACCAGCGGAGCTCCTCCTCATCGTCGGCGGATTCTTCTTCCTCCTCTGCTGCTTCATCCGCGCCGGGGAGGGAGGAGTCTCCGGCCCAGGATGGGGGTCCAGGCTCTTCGGACTGGGCGGCCCCGCCCCCACAGAAGGATCGACAATCCTCTACTCACCGGAGGGACGTCGTGCCACCTACGCCGCCCCCGATCTCACCCCGACTTCCGAGGTTGAGACCACGTAAGCGTGCGCCGGCGGCGGAGCCCGTGCCGCCGAGGAACCCAACTCACCTTTTGGACTCCCCGGTGCCCCAGGGACCCACGCCATCGGTCCTGTTCCCGCAAGGTGCCAGTTCATCATCGGCCGCTTTGGACGAACTGTGTCGCCTCATCGCGGACGAGGAGAAACGCACGCTGGACGCTCCTAGGGCTTCCTACTCTTTTTTCTAACCCTAACCTCACCCTCTACCTGGCCCTTAACTTAACCCTGGCCCTGAACCTAAACACACTCTGGCCCCGGCCCTAAACTTAACCGGTTCCCTAACCTGGCCCTAAACCTAACCGCTCCCTGGCCCCGGCCCTAAACTTAACCGGTTCCCTAACCTGGCCCTAAACCTAACCGCTCCCTGGCCCCGGCCCTAAACTAACCGGTTCCCTACCCTGGCCCTAAACCTAACCGCTCCCTGGCCCCGGCCCTAAACTTAACCGGTTCCCTAACCTGGCCCTGAACCTAAATACTACCTGGCCCTGGCCCTTAACTTAACCGGTTCTCTAACCTGGCCCTAAACCTAACCGGTTCCCTACCCTGGCCCTAAACCTAACCGCTCCCTGGCCCCGGCCCTAAACTTAACCGGTTCCCAACCCTGGCCCTAAACCTAACCGCTCCCTGGCCCCGGCCCTAAACTTAACCGGTTCCCTACCCTGGCCCTAAACCTAACCGCTTCCTGGCCCCGGCCCTAAATTTATCCAACCCCTGGCCCTGGCCCCTTGATCTACTCACCTAATTTAACCCTACCTATTCTAACCCTACATAGAAGGTACTTACCTCCTGCCCGGGGTTCATCTGGAGATCCCGGGAAAGCCCGGACTGGCCCGTGCTGTTGCTGGGCTCCCTCCCAGCAAATTTATACTAACCCTATTGCCAGTGCCGCTGGGTCAGTACTGGGGCTCCGGGTGTCCTTGAGTGGGGGGTTCCAACCTCATCTGAAAAAAACATATAAACACACCTTAAGACTGTATATAATGTATAATTTTCTGTTGTGTGAACTGTTTTGGGTTTATTATGGTGTTTTTCATTATGATTAGATGTCTGTATATAGTTCATGCTGTTATTACTGCCACAAGAGGGCGCATTGCCGTATTAGTGACTGTTTAGACTCGAAAATTGAGCATGCGCAGGTAAAAGCGCGGCAGGTATAAAAGGCGGTCACGTACTGGTAGGTGCCATAGCTCTCCTGTTAACCGAACAATACGGATCTATATTTGCCTGATGAAGGTTTCTTTAAACCGAAACGTTGCGAATTGCAGTTTTTGTTGCCTTTGAATTCTTCAACTTACCTGTGGAGTTACCTGGATTATTATTAAAAGACCTTTTTGAACCGTTGTGGATTAATATTTTTTTGAATTTACTTTTCATCCAAGCGGACTACTTCAGGGACTCACAGGTTGGAGTGAATTGAGTTCAGGCATTACAGCATGAACCTCTACGGAGATATTGACCTTTATTATGAAGACCGCGATGACCGAGACGAGGGATGGACCCGCGTCACCAGGGGAGGACGCCGGCGACGAGGAGCACGCGGTCCGGGAGATCCACGTCCGTTGTTCGGTCCGACGCGCCGGCAACCCAGCTGGAGACGGGAGCCGTCAGACCAGCGACCCTCCTCTTACTCCTATGCGGATGTGGTGAGGTCCGGACGAGCGGATCGTGCCGGGCCCCCCCGCACACACTCACCTCTACGCAGGCGTCGTCCTCCTCAACGCGCCGTTCCTGAACGCAGGTCCAACAACCAGAGGAGAGTACAGGAGAGATTGGCGGCACCTCCTGGTGGACGCCGGAACTACAATAATCATGAGGAATATCATGATATTTATAATAGAGCGCCCCGGGACGACCCACGCCCTGAGCCTGCGGAGGACGCTCACTTCTATGAAAAACTGAGAATTATTTCTCAATTAATTAAATCCACTCACCATTTCCAACATGTGGCGAGACCACATGAGGATCCTCCTCCAACCATTCAGAGGATGGCCAACTTCCTCTTTAATAACATAAAGCCATCCTGCCCCAACGAGGAAACCTCGACTTTATTGGAAGGAAATTGTAAAAACTGGGCATTTAATACAATGCTAATTCTCAAGGAACACCACCTGAAGTGTATCGACACTCACCTTCTACAGCTGGTGAACCTACAATCTCCGAACTGGAGCAGGGCTTTGGAGGTGGCTACAAAACGCGCCCGGAGAGACCTGGGCCGCAGGTTGAGACAGGAAACCCTGCAAGAGGTGGAGGCCCTACTAATTGCTAACACACCGGACAATGAGCCGGCGGGACCCACAGAGCAGCGCCCCGTGGTGCTGCCGCCTCGGCCTACACGGAGATCCACCACGGTCCAGCGCTCGCCTCCACCAGCGTCATCAGCGCCGCCGTCACCATCACCACCACCATCACCACAGCCATGGGCCCCAGTGGGAAACCAGCGGAGCTCCTCCTCATCGTCGGCGGATTCTTCTTCCTCCTCTGCTGCTTCATCCGCGCCGGGGAGGGAGGAGTCTCCGGCCCAGGATGGGGGTCCAGGCTCTTCGGACTGGGCGGCCCCGCCCCCACAGAAGGATCGACAATCCTCTACTCACCGGAGGGACGTCGTGCCACCTACGCCGCCCCCGATCTCACCCCGACTTCCGAGGTTGAGACCACGTAAGCGTGCGCCGGCGGCGGAGCCCGTGCCGCCGAGGAACCCAACTCACCTTTTGGACTCCCCGGTGCCCCAGGGACCCACGCCATCGGTCCTGTTCCCGCAAGGTGCCAGTTCATCATCGGCCGCTTTGGACGAACTGTGTCGCCTCATCGCGGACGAGGAGAAACGCACGCTGGACGCTCCTAGGGCTTCCTACTCTTTTTTCTAACCCTAACCTCACCCTCTACCTGGCCCTTAACTTAACCCTGGCCCTGAACCTAAACACACTCTGGCCCCGGCCCTAAACTTAACCGGTTCCCTAACCTGGCCCTAAACCTAACCGCTCCCTGGCCCCGGCCCTAAACTTAACCGGTTCCCTAACCTGGCCCTAAACCTAACCGCTCCCTGGCCCCGGCCCTAAACTAACCGGTTCCCTACCCTGGCCCTAAACCTAACCGCTCCCTGGCCCCGGCCCTAAACTTAACCGGTTCCCTAACCTGGCCCTGAACCTAAATACTACCTGGCCCTGGCCCTTAACTTAACCGGTTCTCTAACCTGGCCCTAAACCTAACCGGTTCCCTACCCTGGCCCTAAACCTAACCGCTCCCTGGCCCCGGCCCTAAACTTAACCGGTTCCCAACCCTGGCCCTAAACCTAACCGCTCCCTGGCCCCGGCCCTAAACTTAACCGGTTCCCTACCCTGGCCCTAAACCTAACCGCTTCCTGGCCCCGGCCCTAAATTTATCCAACCCCTGGCCCTGGCCCCTTGATCTACTCACCTAATTTAACCCTACCTATTCTAACCCTACATAGAAGGTACTTACCTCCTGCCCGGGGTTCATCTGGAGATCCCGGGAAAGCCCGGACTGGCCCGTGCTGTTGCTGGGCTCCCTCCCAGCAAATTTATACTAACCCTATTGCCAGTGCCGCTGGGTCAGTACTGGGGCTCCGGGTGTCCTTGAGTGGGGGGTTCCAACCTCATCTGAAAAAAACATATAAACACACCTTAAGACTGTATATAATGTATAATTTTCTGTTGTGTGAACTGTTTTGGGTTTATTATGGTGTTTTTCATTATGATTAGATGTCTGTATATAGTTCATGCTGTTATTACTGCCACAAGAGGGCGCATTGCCGTATTAGTGACTGTTTAGACTCGAAAATTGAGCATGCGCAGGTAAAAGCGCGGCAGGTATAAAAGGCGGTCACGTACTGGTAGGTGCCATAGCTCTCCTGTTAACCGAACAATACGGATCTATATTTGCCTGATGAAGGTTTCTTTAAACCGAAACGTTGCGAATTGCAGTTTTTGTTGCCTTTGAATTCTTCAACTTACCTGTGGAGTTACCTGGATTATTATTAAAAGACCTTTTTGAACCGTTGTGGATTAATATTTTTTTGAATTTACTTTTCATCCAAGCGGACTACTTCAGGGACTCACAGGTTGGAGTGAATTGAGTTCAGGCATTACAGCATGAACCTCTACGGAGATATTGACCTTTATTATGAAGACCGCGATGACCGAGACGAGGGATGGACCCGCGTCACCAGGGGAGGACGCCGGCGACGAGGAGCACGCGGTCCGGGAGATCCACGTCCGTTGTTCGGTCCGACGCGCCGGCAACCCAGCTGGAGACGGGAGCCGTCAGACCAGCGACCCTCCTCTTACTCCTATGCGGATGTGGTGAGGTCCGGACGAGCGGATCGTGCCGGGCCCCCCCGCACACACTCACCTCTACGCAGGCGTCGTCCTCCTCAACGCGCCGTTCCTGAACGCAGGTCCAACAACCAGAGGAGAGTACAGGAGAGATTGGCGGCACCTCCTGGTGGACGCCGGAACTACAATAATCATGAGGAATATCATGATATTTATAATAGAGCGCCCCGGGACGACCCACGCCCTGAGCCTGCGGAGGACGCTCACTTCTATGAAAAACTGAGAATTATTTCTCAATTAATTAAATCCACTCACCATTTCCAACATGTGGCGAGACCACATGAGGATCCTCCTCCAACCATTCAGAGGATGGCCAACTTCCTCTTTAATAACATAAAGCCATCCTGCCCCAACGAGGAAACCTCGACTTTATTGGAAGGAAATTGTAAAAACTGGGCATTTAATACAATGCTAATTCTCAAGGAACACCACCTGAAGTGTATCGACACTCACCTTCTACAGCTGGTGAACCTACAATCTCCGAACTGGAGCAGGGCTTTGGAGGTGGCTACAAAACGCGCCCGGAGAGACCTGGGCCGCAGGTTGAGACAGGAAACCCTGCAAGAGGTGGAGGCCCTACTAATTGCTAACACACCGGACAATGAGCCGGCGGGACCCACAGAGCAGCGCCCCGTGGTGCTGCCGCCTCGGCCTACACGGAGATCCACCACGGTCCAGCGCTCGCCTCCACCAGCGTCATCAGCGCCGCCGTCACCATCACCACCACCATCACCACAGCCATGGGCCCCAGTGGGAAACCAGCGGAGCTCCTCCTCATCGTCGGCGGATTCTTCTTCCTCCTCTGCTGCTTCATCCGCGCCGGGGAGGGAGGAGTCTCCGGCCCAGGATGGGGGTCCAGGCTCTTCGGACTGGGCGGCCCCGCCCCCACAGAAGGATCGACAATCCTCTACTCACCGGAGGGACGTCGTGCCACCTACGCCGCCCCCGATCTCACCCCGACTTCCGAGGTTGAGACCACGTAAGCGTGCGCCGGCGGCGGAGCCCGTGCCGCCGAGGAACCCAACTCACCTTTTGGACTCCCCGGTGCCCCAGGGACCCACGCCATCGGTCCTGTTCCCGCAAGGTGCCAGTTCATCATCGGCCGCTTTGGACGAACTGTGTCGCCTCATCGCGGACGAGGAGAAACGCACGCTGGACGCTCCTAGGGCTTCCTACTCTTTTTTCTAACCCTAACCTCACCCTCTACCTGGCCCTTAACTTAACCCTGGCCCTGAACCTAAACACACTCTGGCCCCGGCCCTAAACTTAACCGGTTCCCTAACCTGGCCCTAAACCTAACCGCTCCCTGGCCCCGGCCCTAAACTTAACCGGTTCCCTAACCTGGCCCTAAACCTAACCGCTCCCTGGCCCCGGCCCTAAACTAACCGGTTCCCTACCCTGGCCCTAAACCTAACCGCTCCCTGGCCCCGGCCCTAAACTTAACCGGTTCCCTAACCTGGCCCTGAACCTAAATACTACCTGGCCCTGGCCCTTAACTTAACCGGTTCTCTAACCTGGCCCTAAACCTAACCGGTTCCCTACCCTGGCCCTAAACCTAACCGCTCCCTGGCCCCGGCCCTAAACTTAACCGGTTCCCAACCCTGGCCCTAAACCTAACCGCTCCCTGGCCCCGGCCCTAAACTTAACCGGTTCCCTACCCTGGCCCTAAACCTAACCGCTTCCTGGCCCCGGCCCTAAATTTATCCAACCCCTGGCCCTGGCCCCTTGATCTACTCACCTAATTTAACCCTACCTATTCTAACCCTACATAGAAGGTACTTACCTCCTGCCCGGGGTTCATCTGGAGATCCCGGGAAAGCCCGGACTGGCCCGTGCTGTTGCTGGGCTCCCTCCCAGCAAATTTATACTAACCCTATTGCCAGTGCCGCTGGGTCAGTACTGGGGCTCCGGGTGTCCTTGAGTGGGGGGTTCCAACCTCATCTGAAAAAAACATATAAACACACCTTAAGACTGTATATAATGTATAATTTTCTGTTGTGTGAACTGTTTTGGGTTTATTATGGTGTTTTTCATTATGATTAGATGTCTGTATATAGTTCATGCTGTTATTACTGCCACAAGAGGGCGCATTGCCGTATTAGTGACTGTTTAGACTCGAAAATTGAGCATGCGCAGGTAAAAGCGCGGCAGGTATAAAAGGCGGTCACGTACTGGTAGGTGCCATAGCTCTCCTGTTAACCGAACAATACGGATCTATATTTGCCTGATGAAGGTTTCTTTAAACCGAAACGTTGCGAATTGCAGTTTTTGTTGCCTTTGAATTCTTCAACTTACCTGTGGAGTTACCTGGATTATTATTAAAAGACCTTTTTGAACCGTTGTGGATTAATATTTTTTTGAATTTACTTTTCATCCAAGCGGACTACTTCAGGGACTCACAGGTTGGAGTGAATTGAGTTCAGGCATTACAGCATGAACCTCTACGGAGATATTGACCTTTATTATGAAGACCGCGATGACCGAGACGAGGGATGGACCCGCGTCACCAGGGGAGGACGCCGGCGACGAGGAGCACGCGGTCCGGGAGATCCACGTCCGTTGTTCGGTCCGACGCGCCGGCAACCCAGCTGGAGACGGGAGCCGTCAGACCAGCGACCCTCCTCTTACTCCTATGCGGATGTGGTGAGGTCCGGACGAGCGGATCGTGCCGGGCCCCCCCGCACACACTCACCTCTACGCAGGCGTCGTCCTCCTCAACGCGCCGTTCCTGAACGCAGGTCCAACAACCAGAGGAGAGTACAGGAGAGATTGGCGGCACCTCCTGGTGGACGCCGGAACTACAATAATCATGAGGAATATCATGATATTTATAATAGAGCGCCCCGGGACGACCCACGCCCTGAGCCTGCGGAGGACGCTCACTTCTATGAAAAACTGAGAATTATTTCTCAATTAATTAAATCCACTCACCATTTCCAACATGTGGCGAGACCACATGAGGATCCTCCTCCAACCATTCAGAGGATGGCCAACTTCCTCTTTAATAACATAAAGCCATCCTGCCCCAACGAGGAAACCTCGACTTTATTGGAAGGAAATTGTAAAAACTGGGCATTTAATACAATGCTAATTCTCAAGGAACACCACCTGAAGTGTATCGACACTCACCTTCTACAGCTGGTGAACCTACAATCTCCGAACTGGAGCAGGGCTTTGGAGGTGGCTACAAAACGCGCCCGGAGAGACCTGGGCCGCAGGTTGAGACAGGAAACCCTGCAAGAGGTGGAGGCCCTACTAATTGCTAACACACCGGACAATGAGCCGGCGGGACCCACAGAGCAGCGCCCCGTGGTGCTGCCGCCTCGGCCTACACGGAGATCCACCACGGTCCAGCGCTCGCCTCCACCAGCGTCATCAGCGCCGCCGTCACCATCACCACCACCATCACCACAGCCATGGGCCCCAGTGGGAAACCAGCGGAGCTCCTCCTCATCGTCGGCGGATTCTTCTTCCTCCTCTGCTGCTTCATCCGCGCCGGGGAGGGAGGAGTCTCCGGCCCAGGATGGGGGTCCAGGCTCTTCGGACTGGGCGGCCCCGCCCCCACAGAAGGATCGACAATCCTCTACTCACCGGAGGGACGTCGTGCCACCTACGCCGCCCCCGATCTCACCCCGACTTCCGAGGTTGAGACCACGTAAGCGTGCGCCGGCGGCGGAGCCCGTGCCGCCGAGGAACCCAACTCACCTTTTGGACTCCCCGGTGCCCCAGGGACCCACGCCATCGGTCCTGTTCCCGCAAGGTGCCAGTTCATCATCGGCCGCTTTGGACGAACTGTGTCGCCTCATCGCGGACGAGGAGAAACGCACGCTGGACGCTCCTAGGGCTTCCTACTCTTTTTTCTAACCCTAACCTCACCCTCTACCTGGCCCTTAACTTAACCCTGGCCCTGAACCTAAACACACTCTGGCCCCGGCCCTAAACTTAACCGGTTCCCTAACCTGGCCCTAAACCTAACCGCTCCCTGGCCCCGGCCCTAAACTTAACCGGTTCCCTAACCTGGCCCTAAACCTAACCGCTCCCTGGCCCCGGCCCTAAACTAACCGGTTCCCTACCCTGGCCCTAAACCTAACCGCTCCCTGGCCCCGGCCCTAAACTTAACCGGTTCCCTAACCTGGCCCTGAACCTAAATACTACCTGGCCCTGGCCCTTAACTTAACCGGTTCTCTAACCTGGCCCTAAACCTAACCGGTTCCCTACCCTGGCCCTAAACCTAACCGCTCCCTGGCCCCGGCCCTAAACTTAACCGGTTCCCAACCCTGGCCCTAAACCTAACCGCTCCCTGGCCCCGGCCCTAAACTTAACCGGTTCCCTACCCTGGCCCTAAACCTAACCGCTTCCTGGCCCCGGCCCTAAATTTATCCAACCCCTGGCCCTGGCCCCTTGATCTACTCACCTAATTTAACCCTACCTATTCTAACCCTACATAGAAGGTACTTACCTCCTGCCCGGGGTTCATCTGGAGATCCCGGGAAAGCCCGGACTGGCCCGTGCTGTTGCTGGGCTCCCTCCCAGCAAATTTATACTAACCCTATTGCCAGTGCCGCTGGGTCAGTACTGGGGCTCCGGGTGTCCTTGAGTGGGGGGTTCCAACCTCATCTGAAAAAAACATATAAACACACCTTAAGACTGTATATAATGTATAATTTTCTGTTGTGTGAACTGTTTTGGGTTTATTATGGTGTTTTTCATTATGATTAGATGTCTGTATATAGTTCATGCTGTTATTACTGCCACAAGAGGGCGCATTGCCGTATTAGTGACTGTTTAGACTCGAAAATTGAGCATGCGCAGGTAAAAGCGCGGCAGGTATAAAAGGCGGTCACGTACTGGTAGGTGCCATAGCTCTCCTGTTAACCGAACAATACGGATCTATATTTGCCTGATGAAGGTTTCTTTAAACCGAAACGTTGCGAATTGCAGTTTTTGTTGCCTTTGAATTCTTCAACTTACCTGTGGAGTTACCTGGATTATTATTAAAAGACCTTTTTGAACCGTTGTGGATTAATATTTTTTTGAATTTACTTTTCATCCAAGCGGACTACTTCAGGGACTCACAGGTTGGAGTGAATTGAGTTCAGGCATTACAGCATGAACCTCTACGGAGATATTGACCTTTATTATGAAGACCGCGATGACCGAGACGAGGGATGGACCCGCGTCACCAGGGGAGGACGCCGGCGACGAGGAGCACGCGGTCCGGGAGATCCACGTCCGTTGTTCGGTCCGACGCGCCGGCAACCCAGCTGGAGACGGGAGCCGTCAGACCAGCGACCCTCCTCTTACTCCTATGCGGATGTGGTGAGGTCCGGACGAGCGGATCGTGCCGGGCCCCCCCGCACACACTCACCTCTACGCAGGCGTCGTCCTCCTCAACGCGCCGTTCCTGAACGCAGGTCCAACAACCAGAGGAGAGTACAGGAGAGATTGGCGGCACCTCCTGGTGGACGCCGGAACTACAATAATCATGAGGAATATCATGATATTTATAATAGAGCGCCCCGGGACGACCCACGCCCTGAGCCTGCGGAGGACGCTCACTTCTATGAAAAACTGAGAATTATTTCTCAATTAATTAAATCCACTCACCATTTCCAACATGTGGCGAGACCACATGAGGATCCTCCTCCAACCATTCAGAGGATGGCCAACTTCCTCTTTAATAACATAAAGCCATCCTGCCCCAACGAGGAAACCTCGACTTTATTGGAAGGAAATTGTAAAAACTGGGCATTTAATACAATGCTAATTCTCAAGGAACACCACCTGAAGTGTATCGACACTCACCTTCTACAGCTGGTGAACCTACAATCTCCGAACTGGAGCAGGGCTTTGGAGGTGGCTACAAAACGCGCCCGGAGAGACCTGGGCCGCAGGTTGAGACAGGAAACCCTGCAAGAGGTGGAGGCCCTACTAATTGCTAACACACCGGACAATGAGCCGGCGGGACCCACAGAGCAGCGCCCCGTGGTGCTGCCGCCTCGGCCTACACGGAGATCCACCACGGTCCAGCGCTCGCCTCCACCAGCGTCATCAGCGCCGCCGTCACCATCACCACCACCATCACCACAGCCATGGGCCCCAGTGGGAAACCAGCGGAGCTCCTCCTCATCGTCGGCGGATTCTTCTTCCTCCTCTGCTGCTTCATCCGCGCCGGGGAGGGAGGAGTCTCCGGCCCAGGATGGGGGTCCAGGCTCTTCGGACTGGGCGGCCCCGCCCCCACAGAAGGATCGACAATCCTCTACTCACCGGAGGGACGTCGTGCCACCTACGCCGCCCCCGATCTCACCCCGACTTCCGAGGTTGAGACCACGTAAGCGTGCGCCGGCGGCGGAGCCCGTGCCGCCGAGGAACCCAACTCACCTTTTGGACTCCCCGGTGCCCCAGGGACCCACGCCATCGGTCCTGTTCCCGCAAGGTGCCAGTTCATCATCGGCCGCTTTGGACGAACTGTGTCGCCTCATCGCGGACGAGGAGAAACGCACGCTGGACGCTCCTAGGGCTTCCTACTCTTTTTTCTAACCCTAACCTCACCCTCTACCTGGCCCTTAACTTAACCCTGGCCCTGAACCTAAACACACTCTGGCCCCGGCCCTAAACTTAACCGGTTCCCTAACCTGGCCCTAAACCTAACCGCTCCCTGGCCCCGGCCCTAAACTTAACCGGTTCCCTAACCTGGCCCTAAACCTAACCGCTCCCTGGCCCCGGCCCTAAACTAACCGGTTCCCTACCCTGGCCCTAAACCTAACCGCTCCCTGGCCCCGGCCCTAAACTTAACCGGTTCCCTAACCTGGCCCTGAACCTAAATACTACCTGGCCCTGGCCCTTAACTTAACCGGTTCTCTAACCTGGCCCTAAACCTAACCGGTTCCCTACCCTGGCCCTAAACCTAACCGCTCCCTGGCCCCGGCCCTAAACTTAACCGGTTCCCAACCCTGGCCCTAAACCTAACCGCTCCCTGGCCCCGGCCCTAAACTTAACCGGTTCCCTACCCTGGCCCTAAACCTAACCGCTTCCTGGCCCCGGCCCTAAATTTATCCAACCCCTGGCCCTGGCCCCTTGATCTACTCACCTAATTTAACCCTACCTATTCTAACCCTACATAGAAGGTACTTACCTCCTGCCCGGGGTTCATCTGGAGATCCCGGGAAAGCCCGGACTGGCCCGTGCTGTTGCTGGGCTCCCTCCCAGCAAATTTATACTAACCCTATTGCCAGTGCCGCTGGGTCAGTACTGGGGCTCCGGGTGTCCTTGAGTGGGGGGTTCCAACCTCATCTGAAAAAAACATATAAACACACCTTAAGACTGTATATAATGTATAATTTTCTGTTGTGTGAACTGTTTTGGGTTTATTATGGTGTTTTTCATTATGATTAGATGTCTGTATATAGTTCATGCTGTTATTACTGCCACAAGAGGGCGCATTGCCGTATTAGTGACTGTTTAGACTCGAAAATTGAGCATGCGCAGGTAAAAGCGCGGCAGGTATAAAAGGCGGTCACGTACTGGTAGGTGCCATAGCTCTCCTGTTAACCGAACAATACGGATCTATATTTGCCTGATGAAGGTTTCTTTAAACCGAAACGTTGCGAATTGCAGTTTTTGTTGCCTTTGAATTCTTCAACTTACCTGTGGAGTTACCTGGATTATTATTAAAAGACCTTTTTGAACCGTTGTGGATTAATATTTTTTTGAATTTACTTTTCATCCAAGCGGACTACTTCAGGGACTCACAGGTTGGAGTGAATTGAGTTCAGGCATTACAGCATGAACCTCTACGGAGATATTGACCTTTATTATGAAGACCGCGATGACCGAGACGAGGGATGGACCCGCGTCACCAGGGGAGGACGCCGGCGACGAGGAGCACGCGGTCCGGGAGATCCACGTCCGTTGTTCGGTCCGACGCGCCGGCAACCCAGCTGGAGACGGGAGCCGTCAGACCAGCGACCCTCCTCTTACTCCTATGCGGATGTGGTGAGGTCCGGACGAGCGGATCGTGCCGGGCCCCCCCGCACACACTCACCTCTACGCAGGCGTCGTCCTCCTCAACGCGCCGTTCCTGAACGCAGGTCCAACAACCAGAGGAGAGTACAGGAGAGATTGGCGGCACCTCCTGGTGGACGCCGGAACTACAATAATCATGAGGAATATCATGATATTTATAATAGAGCGCCCCGGGACGACCCACGCCCTGAGCCTGCGGAGGACGCTCACTTCTATGAAAAACTGAGAATTATTTCTCAATTAATTAAATCCACTCACCATTTCCAACATGTGGCGAGACCACATGAGGATCCTCCTCCAACCATTCAGAGGATGGCCAACTTCCTCTTTAATAACATAAAGCCATCCTGCCCCAACGAGGAAACCTCGACTTTATTGGAAGGAAATTGTAAAAACTGGGCATTTAATACAATGCTAATTCTCAAGGAACACCACCTGAAGTGTATCGACACTCACCTTCTACAGCTGGTGAACCTACAATCTCCGAACTGGAGCAGGGCTTTGGAGGTGGCTACAAAACGCGCCCGGAGAGACCTGGGCCGCAGGTTGAGACAGGAAACCCTGCAAGAGGTGGAGGCCCTACTAATTGCTAACACACCGGACAATGAGCCGGCGGGACCCACAGAGCAGCGCCCCGTGGTGCTGCCGCCTCGGCCTACACGGAGATCCACCACGGTCCAGCGCTCGCCTCCACCAGCGTCATCAGCGCCGCCGTCACCATCACCACCACCATCACCACAGCCATGGGCCCCAGTGGGAAACCAGCGGAGCTCCTCCTCATCGTCGGCGGATTCTTCTTCCTCCTCTGCTGCTTCATCCGCGCCGGGGAGGGAGGAGTCTCCGGCCCAGGATGGGGGTCCAGGCTCTTCGGACTGGGCGGCCCCGCCCCCACAGAAGGATCGACAATCCTCTACTCACCGGAGGGACGTCGTGCCACCTACGCCGCCCCCGATCTCACCCCGACTTCCGAGGTTGAGACCACGTAAGCGTGCGCCGGCGGCGGAGCCCGTGCCGCCGAGGAACCCAACTCACCTTTTGGACTCCCCGGTGCCCCAGGGACCCACGCCATCGGTCCTGTTCCCGCAAGGTGCCAGTTCATCATCGGCCGCTTTGGACGAACTGTGTCGCCTCATCGCGGACGAGGAGAAACGCACGCTGGACGCTCCTAGGGCTTCCTACTCTTTTTTCTAACCCTAACCTCACCCTCTACCTGGCCCTTAACTTAACCCTGGCCCTGAACCTAAACACACTCTGGCCCCGGCCCTAAACTTAACCGGTTCCCTAACCTGGCCCTAAACCTAACCGCTCCCTGGCCCCGGCCCTAAACTTAACCGGTTCCCTAACCTGGCCCTAAACCTAACCGCTCCCTGGCCCCGGCCCTAAACTAACCGGTTCCCTACCCTGGCCCTAAACCTAACCGCTCCCTGGCCCCGGCCCTAAACTTAACCGGTTCCCTAACCTGGCCCTGAACCTAAATACTACCTGGCCCTGGCCCTTAACTTAACCGGTTCTCTAACCTGGCCCTAAACCTAACCGGTTCCCTACCCTGGCCCTAAACCTAACCGCTCCCTGGCCCCGGCCCTAAACTTAACCGGTTCCCAACCCTGGCCCTAAACCTAACCGCTCCCTGGCCCCGGCCCTAAACTTAACCGGTTCCCTACCCTGGCCCTAAACCTAACCGCTTCCTGGCCCCGGCCCTAAATTTATCCAACCCCTGGCCCTGGCCCCTTGATCTACTCACCTAATTTAACCCTACCTATTCTAACCCTACATAGAAGGTACTTACCTCCTGCCCGGGGTTCATCTGGAGATCCCGGGAAAGCCCGGACTGGCCCGTGCTGTTGCTGGGCTCCCTCCCAGCAAATTTATACTAACCCTATTGCCAGTGCCGCTGGGTCAGTACTGGGGCTCCGGGTGTCCTTGAGTGGGGGGTTCCAACCTCATCTGAAAAAAACATATAAACACACCTTAAGACTGTATATAATGTATAATTTTCTGTTGTGTGAACTGTTTTGGGTTTATTATGGTGTTTTTCATTATGATTAGATGTCTGTATATAGTTCATGCTGTTATTACTGCCACAAGAGGGCGCATTGCCGTATTAGTGACTGTTTAGACTCGAAAATTGAGCATGCGCAGGTAAAAGCGCGGCAGGTATAAAAGGCGGTCACGTACTGGTAGGTGCCATAGCTCTCCTGTTAACCGAACAATACGGATCTATATTTGCCTGATGAAGGTTTCTTTAAACCGAAACGTTGCGAATTGCAGTTTTTGTTGCCTTTGAATTCTTCAACTTACCTGTGGAGTTACCTGGATTATTATTAAAAGACCTTTTTGAACCGTTGTGGATTAATATTTTTTTGAATTTACTTTTCATCCAAGCGGACTACTTCAGGGACTCACAGGTTGGAGTGAATTGAGTTCAGGCATTACAGCATGAACCTCTACGGAGATATTGACCTTTATTATGAAGACCGCGATGACCGAGACGAGGGATGGACCCGCGTCACCAGGGGAGGACGCCGGCGACGAGGAGCACGCGGTCCGGGAGATCCACGTCCGTTGTTCGGTCCGACGCGCCGGCAACCCAGCTGGAGACGGGAGCCGTCAGACCAGCGACCCTCCTCTTACTCCTATGCGGATGTGGTGAGGTCCGGACGAGCGGATCGTGCCGGGCCCCCCCGCACACACTCACCTCTACGCAGGCGTCGTCCTCCTCAACGCGCCGTTCCTGAACGCAGGTCCAACAACCAGAGGAGAGTACAGGAGAGATTGGCGGCACCTCCTGGTGGACGCCGGAACTACAATAATCATGAGGAATATCATGATATTTATAATAGAGCGCCCCGGGACGACCCACGCCCTGAGCCTGCGGAGGACGCTCACTTCTATGAAAAACTGAGAATTATTTCTCAATTAATTAAATCCACTCACCATTTCCAACATGTGGCGAGACCACATGAGGATCCTCCTCCAACCATTCAGAGGATGGCCAACTTCCTCTTTAATAACATAAAGCCATCCTGCCCCAACGAGGAAACCTCGACTTTATTGGAAGGAAATTGTAAAAACTGGGCATTTAATACAATGCTAATTCTCAAGGAACACCACCTGAAGTGTATCGACACTCACCTTCTACAGCTGGTGAACCTACAATCTCCGAACTGGAGCAGGGCTTTGGAGGTGGCTACAAAACGCGCCCGGAGAGACCTGGGCCGCAGGTTGAGACAGGAAACCCTGCAAGAGGTGGAGGCCCTACTAATTGCTAACACACCGGACAATGAGCCGGCGGGACCCACAGAGCAGCGCCCCGTGGTGCTGCCGCCTCGGCCTACACGGAGATCCACCACGGTCCAGCGCTCGCCTCCACCAGCGTCATCAGCGCCGCCGTCACCATCACCACCACCATCACCACAGCCATGGGCCCCAGTGGGAAACCAGCGGAGCTCCTCCTCATCGTCGGCGGATTCTTCTTCCTCCTCTGCTGCTTCATCCGCGCCGGGGAGGGAGGAGTCTCCGGCCCAGGATGGGGGTCCAGGCTCTTCGGACTGGGCGGCCCCGCCCCCACAGAAGGATCGACAATCCTCTACTCACCGGAGGGACGTCGTGCCACCTACGCCGCCCCCGATCTCACCCCGACTTCCGAGGTTGAGACCACGTAAGCGTGCGCCGGCGGCGGAGCCCGTGCCGCCGAGGAACCCAACTCACCTTTTGGACTCCCCGGTGCCCCAGGGACCCACGCCATCGGTCCTGTTCCCGCAAGGTGCCAGTTCATCATCGGCCGCTTTGGACGAACTGTGTCGCCTCATCGCGGACGAGGAGAAACGCACGCTGGACGCTCCTAGGGCTTCCTACTCTTTTTTCTAACCCTAACCTCACCCTCTACCTGGCCCTTAACTTAACCCTGGCCCTGAACCTAAACACACTCTGGCCCCGGCCCTAAACTTAACCGGTTCCCTAACCTGGCCCTAAACCTAACCGCTCCCTGGCCCCGGCCCTAAACTTAACCGGTTCCCTAACCTGGCCCTAAACCTAACCGCTCCCTGGCCCCGGCCCTAAACTAACCGGTTCCCTACCCTGGCCCTAAACCTAACCGCTCCCTGGCCCCGGCCCTAAACTTAACCGGTTCCCTAACCTGGCCCTGAACCTAAATACTACCTGGCCCTGGCCCTTAACTTAACCGGTTCTCTAACCTGGCCCTAAACCTAACCGGTTCCCTACCCTGGCCCTAAACCTAACCGCTCCCTGGCCCCGGCCCTAAACTTAACCGGTTCCCAACCCTGGCCCTAAACCTAACCGCTCCCTGGCCCCGGCCCTAAACTTAACCGGTTCCCTACCCTGGCCCTAAACCTAACCGCTTCCTGGCCCCGGCCCTAAATTTATCCAACCCCTGGCCCTGGCCCCTTGATCTACTCACCTAATTTAACCCTACCTATTCTAACCCTACATAGAAGGTACTTACCTCCTGCCCGGGGTTCATCTGGAGATCCCGGGAAAGCCCGGACTGGCCCGTGCTGTTGCTGGGCTCCCTCCCAGCAAATTTATACTAACCCTATTGCCAGTGCCGCTGGGTCAGTACTGGGGCTCCGGGTGTCCTTGAGTGGGGGGTTCCAACCTCATCTGAAAAAAACATATAAACACACCTTAAGACTGTATATAATGTATAATTTTCTGTTGTGTGAACTGTTTTGGGTTTATTATGGTGTTTTTCATTATGATTAGATGTCTGTATATAGTTCATGCTGTTATTACTGCCACAAGAGGGCGCATTGCCGTATTAGTGACTGTTTAGACTCGAAAATTGAGCATGCGCAGGTAAAAGCGCGGCAGGTATAAAAGGCGGTCACGTACTGGTAGGTGCCATAGCTCTCCTGTTAACCGAACAATACGGATCTATATTTGCCTGATGAAGGTTTCTTTAAACCGAAACGTTGCGAATTGCAGTTTTTGTTGCCTTTGAATTCTTCAACTTACCTGTGGAGTTACCTGGATTATTATTAAAAGACCTTTTTGAACCGTTGTGGATTAATATTTTTTTGAATTTACTTTTCATCCAAGCGGACTACTTCAGGGACTCACAGGTTGGAGTGAATTGAGTTCAGGCATTACAGCATGAACCTCTACGGAGATATTGACCTTTATTATGAAGACCGCGATGACCGAGACGAGGGATGGACCCGCGTCACCAGGGGAGGACGCCGGCGACGAGGAGCACGCGGT
>NC_071345.1:30000-60000 GCF_027744825.2 Synchiropus splendidus
TCTACCTGGCCCTTAACTTAACCCTGGCCCTGAACCTAAACACACTCTGGCCCCGGCCCTAAACTTAACCGGTTCCCTACCCTGGCCCTAAACCTAACCGCTTCCTGGCCCCGGCCCTAAACTTAACCGGTTCCCTACCCTGGCCCTAAACCTAACCGCTTCCTGGCCCCGGCCCTAAACTTAACCGGTTCCCTAACCTGGCCCTAAACCTAACCGCTCCCTGGCCCCGGCCCTAAACTTAACCGGTTCCCTAACCTGGCCCTAAACCTAACCGCTCCCTGGCCCCGGCCCTAAACTAACCGGTTCCCTACCCTGGCCCTAAACCTAACCGCTCCCTGGCCCCGGCCCTAAACTTAACCGGTTCCCTAACCTGGCCCTGAACCTAAATACTACCTGGCCCTGGCCCTTAACTTAACCGGTTCTCTAACCTGGCCCTAAACCTAACCGGTTCCCTACCCTGGCCCTAAACCTAACCGCTCCCTGGCCCCGGCCCTAAACTCAACCGGTTCCCAACCCTGGCCCTAAACCTAACCGCTCCCTGGCCCCGGCCCTAAACTTAACCGGTTCCCTACCCTGGCCCTAAACCTAACCGCTTCCTGGCCCCGGCCCTAAATTTATCCAACCCCTGGCCCTGGCCCCTTGATCTACTCACCTAATTTAACCCTACCTATTCTAACCCTACATAGAAGGTACTTACCTCCTGCCCGGGGTTCATCTGGAGATCCCGGGAAAGCCCGGACTGGCCCGTGCTGTTGCTGGGCTCCCTCCCAGCAAATTTATACTAACCCTATTGCCAGTGCCGCTGGGTCAGTACTGGGGCTCCGGGTGTCCTCGAGTGGGGGGTTCCAACCTCATCTGAAAAAAACATATAAACACACCTTAAGACTGTATATAATGTATAATTTTCTGTTGTGTGAACTGTTTTGGGTTTATTATGGTGTTTTTCATTATGATTACATGTCTGTATATAGTTCATGCTGTTATTACTGCCACAAGAGGGCGCATTGCCGTATTAGTGACTGTTTAGACTCGAAAATTGAGCATGCGCAGGTAAAAGCGCGGCAGGTATAAAAGGCGGTCACGTACTGGTAGGTGCCATAGCTCTCCTGTTAACCGAACAATACGGATCTATATTTGCCTGATGAAGGTTTCTTTAAACCGAAACGTTGCGAATTGCAGTTTTTGTTGCCCTTGAATTCTCCAACTTACCTGTGGATTTACCTGGACTACTATTAAAAGACTTTTTTTGAACCGTTGTGGATTAATATATATTTTTTGAATTTACATTTCATCCAAGCGGACTACTTCAGTGATTCACAGGTTGGTGTGGATAGAGTTCAGGCACTACAGCATGAACTTCCATAGAGATTTTGACCCTTATTATGAGGACCGCGATGACCAAGACGAGGGATGGACCCGCGTCACCAGGGGAGGACGCCGGCGACGGGGAACACGCGGTCCGGGAGATCCACGTCCGTTGTTCGGTCCGGCGCGCCGGCAACCCAGCTGGAGACGGGAGCCGTCAGACCAGCGACCCTCCTCTTCCTCCTATGCGGATGTGGTGAGGTTCGGACGAGCGGATCGTGCCGGGCCCCCCCGCACACACTCACCTCTACGCAGGCGTCGTCCTCCTCAACGCGCCGTTCCTGAACGCAGGTCTAACAACCAGTGGAGAGTACAGGACAGATTGGCGGCACCTCCTGGTGGACGCCGGAACTACAATAATCATGAGGAATATCATGACATTTACAATAGAGCGCCCCGGGACGACCCACGCCCTGAGCCTGCGGAGGACGCTCACTTTTATGAGAAATTGAGAATTATTTCTCAATTAATTAAATCTACTCACCATCTCCAACATGTGGCGAGACCCCATGAGGATCCTCCTCCTACCATTCAGAGGATGGCCAACTTCCTCTTTAATAATATAAAGCCATCCTGCCCCAATGAGGAAACCTCGATTTTATTGGAAGGAAATTGCAAAAACTGGGCATTTAATACAATGCTGATTCTCAAGGAACACCACCTGAAGTGTATCGACACTCACCTTCAACAGCTGGTGAACCTACAATCTCCGGACTGGAGCAGGGCTTTGGAGGTGGCTACAAAACGCGCCCGGAGGGACCTGGGCCGCAGGTTGAGGCAGGAAACCTTGCAAGAGGTGGAAGCCCTGCTAATTGCTCACACACCAGACTGCGAGCCGGCAGGACCCACAGAACAGCGCCCCGTGATGCCACCGCCTCAACTTACACGGAGATCCACCCCGGTCCAGCGCTCGCCTCCACCAGCGTCATCAGCGCCGTCGCCACCATCACCATCACCATCACCACCACCACAGCCATGGGCCCCAGTGGGAAACCAGCGGTGCTCCTCCTCATCGTCGGCGGATTCTTCTTCCTCCTCTGCTGCTTCATCCGCGCCGGGGAGGGAGGAGTCTCCGGCCCAGGATGGGGGTCCAGGCTCTTCGGACTGGGCGGCCCCGCCCCCACAGAAGGATCGACAATCCTCTACTCACCGGAGGGACGTCGTGCCACCTACGCCGCCCCCGATCTCACCCCGACTTCCGAGGTTGAGACCACGTAAGCGTGCGCCGGCTGCGGAGCCCGTGCCGCCGAGGAACCCAACTCACCTTTTGGACTCCCCGGTGCCCCAGGGACCCACGCCATCGGTCCTGTTCCCGCAAGGTGCCAGTTCATCATCGGCCGCTTTGGACGAACTCTGTCGCCTCATCGCGGACGAGGAGAAACGCACGCTGGACGCTCCTAGGACTTCCTACTCTTTTTTCTAACCCTAACCTCACCCTCTACCTGGCCCTTAACTTAACCCTGGCCCTGAACCTAAACACACTCTGGCCCCGGCCCTAAACTTAACCGGTTCCCTACCCTGGCCCTAAACCTAACCGCTTCCTGGCCCCGGCCCTAAACTTAACCGGTTCCCTACCCTGGCCCTAAACCTAACCGCTTCCTGGCCCCGGCCCTAAACTTAACCGGTTCCCTAACCTGGCCCTAAACCTAACCGCTCCCTGGCCCCGGCCCTAAACTTAACCGGTTCCCTAACCTGGCCCTAAACCTAACCGCTCCCTGGCCCCGGCCCTAAACTAACCGGTTCCCTACCCTGGCCCTAAACCTAACCGCTCCCTGGCCCCGGCCCTAAACTTAACCGGTTCCCTAACCTGGCCCTGAACCTAAATACTACCTGGCCCTGGCCCTTAACTTAACCGGTTCTCTAACCTGGCCCTAAACCTAACCGGTTCCCTACCCTGGCCCTAAACCTAACCGCTCCCTGGCCCCGGCCCTAAACTCAACCGGTTCCCAACCCTGGCCCTAAACCTAACCGCTCCCTGGCCCCGGCCCTAAACTTAACCGGTTCCCTACCCTGGCCCTAAACCTAACCGCTTCCTGGCCCCGGCCCTAAATTTATCCAACCCCTGGCCCTGGCCCCTTGATCTACTCACCTAATTTAACCCTACCTATTCTAACCCTACATAGAAGGTACTTACCTCCTGCCCGGGGTTCATCTGGAGATCCCGGGAAAGCCCGGACTGGCCCGTGCTGTTGCTGGGCTCCCTCCCAGCAAATTTATACTAACCCTATTGCCAGTGCCGCTGGGTCAGTACTGGGGCTCCGGGTGTCCTCGAGTGGGGGGTTCCAACCTCATCTGAAAAAAACATATAAACACACCTTAAGACTGTATATAATGTATAATTTTCTGTTGTGTGAACTGTTTTGGGTTTATTATGGTGTTTTTCATTATGATTACATGTCTGTATATAGTTCATGCTGTTATTACTGCCACAAGAGGGCGCATTGCCGTATTAGTGACTGTTTAGACTCGAAAATTGAGCATGCGCAGGTAAAAGCGCGGCAGGTATAAAAGGCGGTCACGTACTGGTAGGTGCCATAGCTCTCCTGTTAACCGAACAATACGGATCTATATTTGCCTGATGAAGGTTTCTTTAAACCGAAACGTTGCGAATTGCAGTTTTTGTTGCCCTTGAATTCTCCAACTTACCTGTGGATTTACCTGGACTACTATTAAAAGACTTTTTTTGAACCGTTGTGGATTAATATATATTTTTTGAATTTACATTTCATCCAAGCGGACTACTTCAGTGATTCACAGGTTGGTGTGGATAGAGTTCAGGCACTACAGCATGAACTTCCATAGAGATTTTGACCCTTATTATGAGGACCGCGATGACCAAGACGAGGGATGGACCCGCGTCACCAGGGGAGGACGCCGGCGACGGGGAACACGCGGTCCGGGAGATCCACGTCCGTTGTTCGGTCCGGCGCGCCGGCAACCCAGCTGGAGACGGGAGCCGTCAGACCAGCGACCCTCCTCTTCCTCCTATGCGGATGTGGTGAGGTTCGGACGAGCGGATCGTGCCGGGCCCCCCCGCACACACTCACCTCTACGCAGGCGTCGTCCTCCTCAACGCGCCGTTCCTGAACGCAGGTCTAACAACCAGTGGAGAGTACAGGACAGATTGGCGGCACCTCCTGGTGGACGCCGGAACTACAATAATCATGAGGAATATCATGACATTTACAATAGAGCGCCCCGGGACGACCCACGCCCTGAGCCTGCGGAGGACGCTCACTTTTATGAGAAATTGAGAATTATTTCTCAATTAATTAAATCTACTCACCATCTCCAACATGTGGCGAGACCCCATGAGGATCCTCCTCCTACCATTCAGAGGATGGCCAACTTCCTCTTTAATAATATAAAGCCATCCTGCCCCAATGAGGAAACCTCGATTTTATTGGAAGGAAATTGCAAAAACTGGGCATTTAATACAATGCTGATTCTCAAGGAACACCACCTGAAGTGTATCGACACTCACCTTCAACAGCTGGTGAACCTACAATCTCCGGACTGGAGCAGGGCTTTGGAGGTGGCTACAAAACGCGCCCGGAGGGACCTGGGCCGCAGGTTGAGGCAGGAAACCTTGCAAGAGGTGGAAGCCCTGCTAATTGCTCACACACCAGACTGCGAGCCGGCAGGACCCACAGAACAGCGCCCCGTGATGCCACCGCCTCAACTTACACGGAGATCCACCCCGGTCCAGCGCTCGCCTCCACCAGCGTCATCAGCGCCGTCGCCACCATCACCATCACCATCACCACCACCACAGCCATGGGCCCCAGTGGGAAACCAGCGGTGCTCCTCCTCATCGTCGGCGGATTCTTCTTCCTCCTCTGCTGCTTCATCCGCGCCGGGGAGGGAGGAGTCTCCGGCCCAGGATGGGGGTCCAGGCTCTTCGGACTGGGCGGCCCCGCCCCCACAGAAGGATCGACAATCCTCTACTCACCGGAGGGACGTCGTGCCACCTACGCCGCCCCCGATCTCACCCCGACTTCCGAGGTTGAGACCACGTAAGCGTGCGCCGGCTGCGGAGCCCGTGCCGCCGAGGAACCCAACTCACCTTTTGGACTCCCCGGTGCCCCAGGGACCCACGCCATCGGTCCTGTTCCCGCAAGGTGCCAGTTCATCATCGGCCGCTTTGGACGAACTCTGTCGCCTCATCGCGGACGAGGAGAAACGCACGCTGGACGCTCCTAGGACTTCCTACTCTTTTTTCTAACCCTAACCTCACCCTCTACCTGGCCCTTAACTTAACCCTGGCCCTGAACCTAAACACACTCTGGCCCCGGCCCTAAACTTAACCGGTTCCCTACCCTGGCCCTAAACCTAACCGCTTCCTGGCCCCGGCCCTAAACTTAACCGGTTCCCTACCCTGGCCCTAAACCTAACCGCTTCCTGGCCCCGGCCCTAAACTTAACCGGTTCCCTAACCTGGCCCTAAACCTAACCGCTCCCTGGCCCCGGCCCTAAACTTAACCGGTTCCCTAACCTGGCCCTAAACCTAACCGCTCCCTGGCCCCGGCCCTAAACTAACCGGTTCCCTACCCTGGCCCTAAACCTAACCGCTCCCTGGCCCCGGCCCTAAACTTAACCGGTTCCCTAACCTGGCCCTGAACCTAAATACTACCTGGCCCTGGCCCTTAACTTAACCGGTTCTCTAACCTGGCCCTAAACCTAACCGGTTCCCTACCCTGGCCCTAAACCTAACCGCTCCCTGGCCCCGGCCCTAAACTCAACCGGTTCCCAACCCTGGCCCTAAACCTAACCGCTCCCTGGCCCCGGCCCTAAACTTAACCGGTTCCCTACCCTGGCCCTAAACCTAACCGCTTCCTGGCCCCGGCCCTAAATTTATCCAACCCCTGGCCCTGGCCCCTTGATCTACTCACCTAATTTAACCCTACCTATTCTAACCCTACATAGAAGGTACTTACCTCCTGCCCGGGGTTCATCTGGAGATCCCGGGAAAGCCCGGACTGGCCCGTGCTGTTGCTGGGCTCCCTCCCAGCAAATTTATACTAACCCTATTGCCAGTGCCGCTGGGTCAGTACTGGGGCTCCGGGTGTCCTCGAGTGGGGGGTTCCAACCTCATCTGAAAAAAACATATAAACACACCTTAAGACTGTATATAATGTATAATTTTCTGTTGTGTGAACTGTTTTGGGTTTATTATGGTGTTTTTCATTATGATTACATGTCTGTATATAGTTCATGCTGTTATTACTGCCACAAGAGGGCGCATTGCCGTATTAGTGACTGTTTAGACTCGAAAATTGAGCATGCGCAGGTAAAAGCGCGGCAGGTATAAAAGGCGGTCACGTACTGGTAGGTGCCATAGCTCTCCTGTTAACCGAACAATACGGATCTATATTTGCCTGATGAAGGTTTCTTTAAACCGAAACGTTGCGAATTGCAGTTTTTGTTGCCCTTGAATTCTCCAACTTACCTGTGGATTTACCTGGACTACTATTAAAAGACTTTTTTTGAACCGTTGTGGATTAATATATATTTTTTGAATTTACATTTCATCCAAGCGGACTACTTCAGTGATTCACAGGTTGGTGTGGATAGAGTTCAGGCACTACAGCATGAACTTCCATAGAGATTTTGACCCTTATTATGAGGACCGCGATGACCAAGACGAGGGATGGACCCGCGTCACCAGGGGAGGACGCCGGCGACGGGGAACACGCGGTCCGGGAGATCCACGTCCGTTGTTCGGTCCGGCGCGCCGGCAACCCAGCTGGAGACGGGAGCCGTCAGACCAGCGACCCTCCTCTTCCTCCTATGCGGATGTGGTGAGGTTCGGACGAGCGGATCGTGCCGGGCCCCCCCGCACACACTCACCTCTACGCAGGCGTCGTCCTCCTCAACGCGCCGTTCCTGAACGCAGGTCTAACAACCAGTGGAGAGTACAGGACAGATTGGCGGCACCTCCTGGTGGACGCCGGAACTACAATAATCATGAGGAATATCATGACATTTACAATAGAGCGCCCCGGGACGACCCACGCCCTGAGCCTGCGGAGGACGCTCACTTTTATGAGAAATTGAGAATTATTTCTCAATTAATTAAATCTACTCACCATCTCCAACATGTGGCGAGACCCCATGAGGATCCTCCTCCTACCATTCAGAGGATGGCCAACTTCCTCTTTAATAATATAAAGCCATCCTGCCCCAATGAGGAAACCTCGATTTTATTGGAAGGAAATTGCAAAAACTGGGCATTTAATACAATGCTGATTCTCAAGGAACACCACCTGAAGTGTATCGACACTCACCTTCAACAGCTGGTGAACCTACAATCTCCGGACTGGAGCAGGGCTTTGGAGGTGGCTACAAAACGCGCCCGGAGGGACCTGGGCCGCAGGTTGAGGCAGGAAACCTTGCAAGAGGTGGAAGCCCTGCTAATTGCTCACACACCAGACTGCGAGCCGGCAGGACCCACAGAACAGCGCCCCGTGATGCCACCGCCTCAACTTACACGGAGATCCACCCCGGTCCAGCGCTCGCCTCCACCAGCGTCATCAGCGCCGTCGCCACCATCACCATCACCATCACCACCACCACAGCCATGGGCCCCAGTGGGAAACCAGCGGTGCTCCTCCTCATCGTCGGCGGATTCTTCTTCCTCCTCTGCTGCTTCATCCGCGCCGGGGAGGGAGGAGTCTCCGGCCCAGGATGGGGGTCCAGGCTCTTCGGACTGGGCGGCCCCGCCCCCACAGAAGGATCGACAATCCTCTACTCACCGGAGGGACGTCGTGCCACCTACGCCGCCCCCGATCTCACCCCGACTTCCGAGGTTGAGACCACGTAAGCGTGCGCCGGCTGCGGAGCCCGTGCCGCCGAGGAACCCAACTCACCTTTTGGACTCCCCGGTGCCCCAGGGACCCACGCCATCGGTCCTGTTCCCGCAAGGTGCCAGTTCATCATCGGCCGCTTTGGACGAACTCTGTCGCCTCATCGCGGACGAGGAGAAACGCACGCTGGACGCTCCTAGGACTTCCTACTCTTTTTTCTAACCCTAACCTCACCCTCTACCTGGCCCTTAACTTAACCCTGGCCCTGAACCTAAACACACTCTGGCCCCGGCCCTAAACTTAACCGGTTCCCTACCCTGGCCCTAAACCTAACCGCTTCCTGGCCCCGGCCCTAAACTTAACCGGTTCCCTACCCTGGCCCTAAACCTAACCGCTTCCTGGCCCCGGCCCTAAACTTAACCGGTTCCCTAACCTGGCCCTAAACCTAACCGCTCCCTGGCCCCGGCCCTAAACTTAACCGGTTCCCTAACCTGGCCCTAAACCTAACCGCTCCCTGGCCCCGGCCCTAAACTAACCGGTTCCCTACCCTGGCCCTAAACCTAACCGCTCCCTGGCCCCGGCCCTAAACTTAACCGGTTCCCTAACCTGGCCCTGAACCTAAATACTACCTGGCCCTGGCCCTTAACTTAACCGGTTCTCTAACCTGGCCCTAAACCTAACCGGTTCCCTACCCTGGCCCTAAACCTAACCGCTCCCTGGCCCCGGCCCTAAACTCAACCGGTTCCCAACCCTGGCCCTAAACCTAACCGCTCCCTGGCCCCGGCCCTAAACTTAACCGGTTCCCTACCCTGGCCCTAAACCTAACCGCTTCCTGGCCCCGGCCCTAAATTTATCCAACCCCTGGCCCTGGCCCCTTGATCTACTCACCTAATTTAACCCTACCTATTCTAACCCTACATAGAAGGTACTTACCTCCTGCCCGGGGTTCATCTGGAGATCCCGGGAAAGCCCGGACTGGCCCGTGCTGTTGCTGGGCTCCCTCCCAGCAAATTTATACTAACCCTATTGCCAGTGCCGCTGGGTCAGTACTGGGGCTCCGGGTGTCCTCGAGTGGGGGGTTCCAACCTCATCTGAAAAAAACATATAAACACACCTTAAGACTGTATATAATGTATAATTTTCTGTTGTGTGAACTGTTTTGGGTTTATTATGGTGTTTTTCATTATGATTACATGTCTGTATATAGTTCATGCTGTTATTACTGCCACAAGAGGGCGCATTGCCGTATTAGTGACTGTTTAGACTCGAAAATTGAGCATGCGCAGGTAAAAGCGCGGCAGGTATAAAAGGCGGTCACGTACTGGTAGGTGCCATAGCTCTCCTGTTAACCGAACAATACGGATCTATATTTGCCTGATGAAGGTTTCTTTAAACCGAAACGTTGCGAATTGCAGTTTTTGTTGCCCTTGAATTCTCCAACTTACCTGTGGATTTACCTGGACTACTATTAAAAGACTTTTTTTGAACCGTTGTGGATTAATATATATTTTTTGAATTTACATTTCATCCAAGCGGACTACTTCAGTGATTCACAGGTTGGTGTGGATAGAGTTCAGGCACTACAGCATGAACTTCCATAGAGATTTTGACCCTTATTATGAGGACCGCGATGACCAAGACGAGGGATGGACCCGCGTCACCAGGGGAGGACGCCGGCGACGGGGAACACGCGGTCCGGGAGATCCACGTCCGTTGTTCGGTCCGGCGCGCCGGCAACCCAGCTGGAGACGGGAGCCGTCAGACCAGCGACCCTCCTCTTCCTCCTATGCGGATGTGGTGAGGTTCGGACGAGCGGATCGTGCCGGGCCCCCCCGCACACACTCACCTCTACGCAGGCGTCGTCCTCCTCAACGCGCCGTTCCTGAACGCAGGTCTAACAACCAGTGGAGAGTACAGGACAGATTGGCGGCACCTCCTGGTGGACGCCGGAACTACAATAATCATGAGGAATATCATGACATTTACAATAGAGCGCCCCGGGACGACCCACGCCCTGAGCCTGCGGAGGACGCTCACTTTTATGAGAAATTGAGAATTATTTCTCAATTAATTAAATCTACTCACCATCTCCAACATGTGGCGAGACCCCATGAGGATCCTCCTCCTACCATTCAGAGGATGGCCAACTTCCTCTTTAATAATATAAAGCCATCCTGCCCCAATGAGGAAACCTCGATTTTATTGGAAGGAAATTGCAAAAACTGGGCATTTAATACAATGCTGATTCTCAAGGAACACCACCTGAAGTGTATCGACACTCACCTTCAACAGCTGGTGAACCTACAATCTCCGGACTGGAGCAGGGCTTTGGAGGTGGCTACAAAACGCGCCCGGAGGGACCTGGGCCGCAGGTTGAGGCAGGAAACCTTGCAAGAGGTGGAAGCCCTGCTAATTGCTCACACACCAGACTGCGAGCCGGCAGGACCCACAGAACAGCGCCCCGTGATGCCACCGCCTCAACTTACACGGAGATCCACCCCGGTCCAGCGCTCGCCTCCACCAGCGTCATCAGCGCCGTCGCCACCATCACCATCACCATCACCACCACCACAGCCATGGGCCCCAGTGGGAAACCAGCGGTGCTCCTCCTCATCGTCGGCGGATTCTTCTTCCTCCTCTGCTGCTTCATCCGCGCCGGGGAGGGAGGAGTCTCCGGCCCAGGATGGGGGTCCAGGCTCTTCGGACTGGGCGGCCCCGCCCCCACAGAAGGATCGACAATCCTCTACTCACCGGAGGGACGTCGTGCCACCTACGCCGCCCCCGATCTCACCCCGACTTCCGAGGTTGAGACCACGTAAGCGTGCGCCGGCTGCGGAGCCCGTGCCGCCGAGGAACCCAACTCACCTTTTGGACTCCCCGGTGCCCCAGGGACCCACGCCATCGGTCCTGTTCCCGCAAGGTGCCAGTTCATCATCGGCCGCTTTGGACGAACTCTGTCGCCTCATCGCGGACGAGGAGAAACGCACGCTGGACGCTCCTAGGACTTCCTACTCTTTTTTCTAACCCTAACCTCACCCTCTACCTGGCCCTTAACTTAACCCTGGCCCTGAACCTAAACACACTCTGGCCCCGGCCCTAAACTTAACCGGTTCCCTACCCTGGCCCTAAACCTAACCGCTTCCTGGCCCCGGCCCTAAACTTAACCGGTTCCCTACCCTGGCCCTAAACCTAACCGCTTCCTGGCCCCGGCCCTAAACTTAACCGGTTCCCTAACCTGGCCCTAAACCTAACCGCTCCCTGGCCCCGGCCCTAAACTTAACCGGTTCCCTAACCTGGCCCTAAACCTAACCGCTCCCTGGCCCCGGCCCTAAACTAACCGGTTCCCTACCCTGGCCCTAAACCTAACCGCTCCCTGGCCCCGGCCCTAAACTTAACCGGTTCCCTAACCTGGCCCTGAACCTAAATACTACCTGGCCCTGGCCCTTAACTTAACCGGTTCTCTAACCTGGCCCTAAACCTAACCGGTTCCCTACCCTGGCCCTAAACCTAACCGCTCCCTGGCCCCGGCCCTAAACTCAACCGGTTCCCAACCCTGGCCCTAAACCTAACCGCTCCCTGGCCCCGGCCCTAAACTTAACCGGTTCCCTACCCTGGCCCTAAACCTAACCGCTTCCTGGCCCCGGCCCTAAATTTATCCAACCCCTGGCCCTGGCCCCTTGATCTACTCACCTAATTTAACCCTACCTATTCTAACCCTACATAGAAGGTACTTACCTCCTGCCCGGGGTTCATCTGGAGATCCCGGGAAAGCCCGGACTGGCCCGTGCTGTTGCTGGGCTCCCTCCCAGCAAATTTATACTAACCCTATTGCCAGTGCCGCTGGGTCAGTACTGGGGCTCCGGGTGTCCTCGAGTGGGGGGTTCCAACCTCATCTGAAAAAAACATATAAACACACCTTAAGACTGTATATAATGTATAATTTTCTGTTGTGTGAACTGTTTTGGGTTTATTATGGTGTTTTTCATTATGATTACATGTCTGTATATAGTTCATGCTGTTATTACTGCCACAAGAGGGCGCATTGCCGTATTAGTGACTGTTTAGACTCGAAAATTGAGCATGCGCAGGTAAAAGCGCGGCAGGTATAAAAGGCGGTCACGTACTGGTAGGTGCCATAGCTCTCCTGTTAACCGAACAATACGGATCTATATTTGCCTGATGAAGGTTTCTTTAAACCGAAACGTTGCGAATTGCAGTTTTTGTTGCCCTTGAATTCTCCAACTTACCTGTGGATTTACCTGGACTACTATTAAAAGACTTTTTTTGAACCGTTGTGGATTAATATATATTTTTTGAATTTACATTTCATCCAAGCGGACTACTTCAGTGATTCACAGGTTGGTGTGGATAGAGTTCAGGCACTACAGCATGAACTTCCATAGAGATTTTGACCCTTATTATGAGGACCGCGATGACCAAGACGAGGGATGGACCCGCGTCACCAGGGGAGGACGCCGGCGACGGGGAACACGCGGTCCGGGAGATCCACGTCCGTTGTTCGGTCCGGCGCGCCGGCAACCCAGCTGGAGACGGGAGCCGTCAGACCAGCGACCCTCCTCTTCCTCCTATGCGGATGTGGTGAGGTTCGGACGAGCGGATCGTGCCGGGCCCCCCCGCACACACTCACCTCTACGCAGGCGTCGTCCTCCTCAACGCGCCGTTCCTGAACGCAGGTCTAACAACCAGTGGAGAGTACAGGACAGATTGGCGGCACCTCCTGGTGGACGCCGGAACTACAATAATCATGAGGAATATCATGACATTTACAATAGAGCGCCCCGGGACGACCCACGCCCTGAGCCTGCGGAGGACGCTCACTTTTATGAGAAATTGAGAATTATTTCTCAATTAATTAAATCTACTCACCATCTCCAACATGTGGCGAGACCCCATGAGGATCCTCCTCCTACCATTCAGAGGATGGCCAACTTCCTCTTTAATAATATAAAGCCATCCTGCCCCAATGAGGAAACCTCGATTTTATTGGAAGGAAATTGCAAAAACTGGGCATTTAATACAATGCTGATTCTCAAGGAACACCACCTGAAGTGTATCGACACTCACCTTCAACAGCTGGTGAACCTACAATCTCCGGACTGGAGCAGGGCTTTGGAGGTGGCTACAAAACGCGCCCGGAGGGACCTGGGCCGCAGGTTGAGGCAGGAAACCTTGCAAGAGGTGGAAGCCCTGCTAATTGCTCACACACCAGACTGCGAGCCGGCAGGACCCACAGAACAGCGCCCCGTGATGCCACCGCCTCAACTTACACGGAGATCCACCCCGGTCCAGCGCTCGCCTCCACCAGCGTCATCAGCGCCGTCGCCACCATCACCATCACCATCACCACCACCACAGCCATGGGCCCCAGTGGGAAACCAGCGGTGCTCCTCCTCATCGTCGGCGGATTCTTCTTCCTCCTCTGCTGCTTCATCCGCGCCGGGGAGGGAGGAGTCTCCGGCCCAGGATGGGGGTCCAGGCTCTTCGGACTGGGCGGCCCCGCCCCCACAGAAGGATCGACAATCCTCTACTCACCGGAGGGACGTCGTGCCACCTACGCCGCCCCCGATCTCACCCCGACTTCCGAGGTTGAGACCACGTAAGCGTGCGCCGGCTGCGGAGCCCGTGCCGCCGAGGAACCCAACTCACCTTTTGGACTCCCCGGTGCCCCAGGGACCCACGCCATCGGTCCTGTTCCCGCAAGGTGCCAGTTCATCATCGGCCGCTTTGGACGAACTCTGTCGCCTCATCGCGGACGAGGAGAAACGCACGCTGGACGCTCCTAGGACTTCCTACTCTTTTTTCTAACCCTAACCTCACCCTCTACCTGGCCCTTAACTTAACCCTGGCCCTGAACCTAAACACACTCTGGCCCCGGCCCTAAACTTAACCGGTTCCCTACCCTGGCCCTAAACCTAACCGCTTCCTGGCCCCGGCCCTAAACTTAACCGGTTCCCTACCCTGGCCCTAAACCTAACCGCTTCCTGGCCCCGGCCCTAAACTTAACCGGTTCCCTAACCTGGCCCTAAACCTAACCGCTCCCTGGCCCCGGCCCTAAACTTAACCGGTTCCCTAACCTGGCCCTAAACCTAACCGCTCCCTGGCCCCGGCCCTAAACTAACCGGTTCCCTACCCTGGCCCTAAACCTAACCGCTCCCTGGCCCCGGCCCTAAACTTAACCGGTTCCCTAACCTGGCCCTGAACCTAAATACTACCTGGCCCTGGCCCTTAACTTAACCGGTTCTCTAACCTGGCCCTAAACCTAACCGGTTCCCTACCCTGGCCCTAAACCTAACCGCTCCCTGGCCCCGGCCCTAAACTCAACCGGTTCCCAACCCTGGCCCTAAACCTAACCGCTCCCTGGCCCCGGCCCTAAACTTAACCGGTTCCCTACCCTGGCCCTAAACCTAACCGCTTCCTGGCCCCGGCCCTAAATTTATCCAACCCCTGGCCCTGGCCCCTTGATCTACTCACCTAATTTAACCCTACCTATTCTAACCCTACATAGAAGGTACTTACCTCCTGCCCGGGGTTCATCTGGAGATCCCGGGAAAGCCCGGACTGGCCCGTGCTGTTGCTGGGCTCCCTCCCAGCAAATTTATATTAACCGGTTCCCTAACCTGGCCCTGAACCTAAATACTACCTGGCCCTGGCCCTTAACTTAACCGGTTCTCTAACCTGGCCCTAAACCTAACCGGTTCCCTACCCTGGCCCTAAACCTAACCGCTCCCTGGCCCCGGCCCTAAACTTAACCGGTTCCCAACCCTGGCCCTAAACCTAACCGCTCCCTGGCCCCGGCCCTAAACTTAACCGGTTCCCTACCCTGGCCCTAAACCTAACCGCTTCCTGGCCCCGGCCCTAAATTTATCCAACCCCTGGCCCTGGCCCCTTGATCTACTCACCTAATTTAACCCTACCTATTCTAACCCTACATAGAAGGTACTTACCTCCTGCCCGGGGTTCATCTGGAGATCCCGGGAAAGCCCGGACTGGCCCGTGCTGTTGCTGGGCTCCCTCCCAGCAAATTTATACTAACCCTATTGCCAGTGCCGCTGGGTCAGTACTGGGGCTCCGGGTGTCCTCGAGTGGGGGGTTCCAACCTCATCTGAAAAAAACATATAAACACACCTTAAGACTGTATATAATGTATAATTTTCTGTTGTGTGAACTGTTTTGGGTTTATTATGGTGTTTTTCATTATGATTAGATGTCTGTATATAGTTCATGCTGTTATTACTGCCACAAGAGGGCGCATTGCCGTATTAGTGACTGTTTAGACTCGAAAATTGAGCATGCGCAGGTAAAAGCGCGGCAGGTATAAAAGGCGGTCACGTACTGGTAGGTGCCATAGCTCTCCTGTTAACCGAACAATACGGATCTATATTTGCCTGATGAAGGTTTCTTTAAACCGAAACGTTGCGAATTGCAGTTTTTGTTGCCTTTGAATTCTTCAACTTACCTGTGGAGTTACCTGGATTATTATTAAAAGACCTTTTTGAACCGTTGTGGATTAATATTTTTTTGAATTTACTTTTCATCCAAGCGGACTACTTCAGGGACTCACAGGTTGGAGTGAATTGAGTTCAGGCATTACAGCATGAACCTCTACGGAGATATTGACCTTTATTATGAAGACCGCGATGACCGAGACGAGGGATGGACCCGCGTCACCAGGGGAGGACGCCGGCGACGAGGAGCACGCGGTCCGGGAGATCCACGTCCGTTGTTCGGTCCGACGCGCCGGCAACCCAGCTGGAGACGGGAGCCGTCAGACCAGCGACCCTCCTCTTACTCCTATGCGGATGTGGTGAGGTCCGGACGAGCGGATCGTGCCGGGCCCCCCCGCACACACTCACCTCTACGCAGGCGTCGTCCTCCTCAACGCGCCGTTCCTGAACGCAGGTCCAACAACCAGAGGAGAGTACAGGAGAGATTGGCGGCACCTCCTGGTGGACGCCGGAACTACAATAATCATGAGGAATATCATGATATTTATAATAGAGCGCCCCGGGACGACCCACGCCCTGAGCCTGCGGAGGACGCTCACTTCTATGAAAAACTGAGAATTATTTCTCAATTAATTAAATCCACTCACCATTTCCAACATGTGGCGAGACCACATGAGGATCCTCCTCCAACCATTCAGAGGATGGCCAACTTCCTCTTTAATAACATAAAGCCATCCTGCCCCAACGAGGAAACCTCGACTTTATTGGAAGGAAATTGTAAAAACTGGGCATTTAATACAATGCTAATTCTCAAGGAACACCACCTGAAGTGTATCGACACTCACCTTCTACAGCTGGTGAACCTACAATCTCCGAACTGGAGCAGGGCTTTGGAGGTGGCTACAAAACGCGCCCGGAGAGACCTGGGCCGCAGGTTGAGACAGGAAACCCTGCAAGAGGTGGAGGCCCTACTAATTGCTAACACACCGGACAATGAGCCGGCGGGACCCACAGAGCAGCGCCCCGTGGTGCTGCCGCCTCGGCCTACACGGAGATCCACCACGGTCCAGCGCTCGCCTCCACCAGCGTCATCAGCGCCGCCGTCACCATCACCACCACCATCACCACAGCCATGGGCCCCAGTGGGAAACCAGCGGAGCTCCTCCTCATCGTCGGCGGATTCTTCTTCCTCCTCTGCTGCTTCATCCGCGCCGGGGAGGGAGGAGTCTCCGGCCCAGGATGGGGGTCCAGGCTCTTCGGACTGGGCGGCCCCGCCCCCACAGAAGGATCGACAATCCTCTACTCACCGGAGGGACGTCGTGCCACCTACGCCGCCCCCGATCTCACCCCGACTTCCGAGGTTGAGACCACGTAAGCGTGCGCCGGCGGCGGAGCCCGTGCCGCCGAGGAACCCAACTCACCTTTTGGACTCCCCGGTGCCCCAGGGACCCACGCCATCGGTCCTGTTCCCGCAAGGTGCCAGTTCATCATCGGCCGCTTTGGACGAACTGTGTCGCCTCATCGCGGACGAGGAGAAACGCACGCTGGACGCTCCTAGGGCTTCCTACTCTTTTTTCTAACCCTAACCTCACCCTCTACCTGGCCCTTAACTTAACCCTGGCCCTGAACCTAAACACACTCTGGCCCCGGCCCTAAACTTAACCGGTTCCCTAACCTGGCCCTAAACCTAACCGCTCCCTGGCCCCGGCCCTAAACTTAACCGGTTCCCTAACCTGGCCCTAAACCTAACCGCTCCCTGGCCCCGGCCCTAAACTAACCGGTTCCCTACCCTGGCCCTAAACCTAACCGCTCCCTGGCCCCGGCCCTAAACTTAACCGGTTCCCTAACCTGGCCCTGAACCTAAATACTACCTGGCCCTGGCCCTTAACTTAACCGGTTCTCTAACCTGGCCCTAAACCTAACCGGTTCCCTACCCTGGCCCTAAACCTAACCGCTCCCTGGCCCCGGCCCTAAACTTAACCGGTTCCCAACCCTGGCCCTAAACCTAACCGCTCCCTGGCCCCGGCCCTAAACTTAACCGGTTCCCTACCCTGGCCCTAAACCTAACCGCTTCCTGGCCCCGGCCCTAAATTTATCCAACCCCTGGCCCTGGCCCCTTGATCTACTCACCTAATTTAACCCTACCTATTCTAACCCTACATAGAAGGTACTTACCTCCTGCCCGGGGTTCATCTGGAGATCCCGGGAAAGCCCGGACTGGCCCGTGCTGTTGCTGGGCTCCCTCCCAGCAAATTTATACTAACCCTATTGCCAGTGCCGCTGGGTCAGTACTGGGGCTCCGGGTGTCCTTGAGTGGGGGGTTCCAACCTCATCTGAAAAAAACATATAAACACACCTTAAGACTGTATATAATGTATAATTTTCTGTTGTGTGAACTGTTTTGGGTTTATTATGGTGTTTTTCATTATGATTAGATGTCTGTATATAGTTCATGCTGTTATTACTGCCACAAGAGGGCGCATTGCCGTATTAGTGACTGTTTAGACTCGAAAATTGAGCATGCGCAGGTAAAAGCGCGGCAGGTATAAAAGGCGGTCACGTACTGGTAGGTGCCATAGCTCTCCTGTTAACCGAACAATACGGATCTATATTTGCCTGATGAAGGTTTCTTTAAACCGAAACGTTGCGAATTGCAGTTTTTGTTGCCTTTGAATTCTTCAACTTACCTGTGGAGTTACCTGGATTATTATTAAAAGACCTTTTTGAACCGTTGTGGATTAATATTTTTTTGAATTTACTTTTCATCCAAGCGGACTACTTCAGGGACTCACAGGTTGGAGTGAATTGAGTTCAGGCATTACAGCATGAACCTCTACGGAGATATTGACCTTTATTATGAAGACCGCGATGACCGAGACGAGGGATGGACCCGCGTCACCAGGGGAGGACGCCGGCGACGAGGAGCACGCGGTCCGGGAGATCCACGTCCGTTGTTCGGTCCGACGCGCCGGCAACCCAGCTGGAGACGGGAGCCGTCAGACCAGCGACCCTCCTCTTACTCCTATGCGGATGTGGTGAGGTCCGGACGAGCGGATCGTGCCGGGCCCCCCCGCACACACTCACCTCTACGCAGGCGTCGTCCTCCTCAACGCGCCGTTCCTGAACGCAGGTCCAACAACCAGAGGAGAGTACAGGAGAGATTGGCGGCACCTCCTGGTGGACGCCGGAACTACAATAATCATGAGGAATATCATGATATTTATAATAGAGCGCCCCGGGACGACCCACGCCCTGAGCCTGCGGAGGACGCTCACTTCTATGAAAAACTGAGAATTATTTCTCAATTAATTAAATCCACTCACCATTTCCAACATGTGGCGAGACCACATGAGGATCCTCCTCCAACCATTCAGAGGATGGCCAACTTCCTCTTTAATAACATAAAGCCATCCTGCCCCAACGAGGAAACCTCGACTTTATTGGAAGGAAATTGTAAAAACTGGGCATTTAATACAATGCTAATTCTCAAGGAACACCACCTGAAGTGTATCGACACTCACCTTCTACAGCTGGTGAACCTACAATCTCCGAACTGGAGCAGGGCTTTGGAGGTGGCTACAAAACGCGCCCGGAGAGACCTGGGCCGCAGGTTGAGACAGGAAACCCTGCAAGAGGTGGAGGCCCTACTAATTGCTAACACACCGGACAATGAGCCGGCGGGACCCACAGAGCAGCGCCCCGTGGTGCTGCCGCCTCGGCCTACACGGAGATCCACCACGGTCCAGCGCTCGCCTCCACCAGCGTCATCAGCGCCGCCGTCACCATCACCACCACCATCACCACAGCCATGGGCCCCAGTGGGAAACCAGCGGAGCTCCTCCTCATCGTCGGCGGATTCTTCTTCCTCCTCTGCTGCTTCATCCGCGCCGGGGAGGGAGGAGTCTCCGGCCCAGGATGGGGGTCCAGGCTCTTCGGACTGGGCGGCCCCGCCCCCACAGAAGGATCGACAATCCTCTACTCACCGGAGGGACGTCGTGCCACCTACGCCGCCCCCGATCTCACCCCGACTTCCGAGGTTGAGACCACGTAAGCGTGCGCCGGCGGCGGAGCCCGTGCCGCCGAGGAACCCAACTCACCTTTTGGACTCCCCGGTGCCCCAGGGACCCACGCCATCGGTCCTGTTCCCGCAAGGTGCCAGTTCATCATCGGCCGCTTTGGACGAACTGTGTCGCCTCATCGCGGACGAGGAGAAACGCACGCTGGACGCTCCTAGGGCTTCCTACTCTTTTTTCTAACCCTAACCTCACCCTCTACCTGGCCCTTAACTTAACCCTGGCCCTGAACCTAAACACACTCTGGCCCCGGCCCTAAACTTAACCGGTTCCCTAACCTGGCCCTAAACCTAACCGCTCCCTGGCCCCGGCCCTAAACTTAACCGGTTCCCTAACCTGGCCCTAAACCTAACCGCTCCCTGGCCCCGGCCCTAAACTAACCGGTTCCCTACCCTGGCCCTAAACCTAACCGCTCCCTGGCCCCGGCCCTAAACTTAACCGGTTCCCTAACCTGGCCCTGAACCTAAATACTACCTGGCCCTGGCCCTTAACTTAACCGGTTCTCTAACCTGGCCCTAAACCTAACCGGTTCCCTACCCTGGCCCTAAACCTAACCGCTCCCTGGCCCCGGCCCTAAACTTAACCGGTTCCCAACCCTGGCCCTAAACCTAACCGCTCCCTGGCCCCGGCCCTAAACTTAACCGGTTCCCTACCCTGGCCCTAAACCTAACCGCTTCCTGGCCCCGGCCCTAAATTTATCCAACCCCTGGCCCTGGCCCCTTGATCTACTCACCTAATTTAACCCTACCTATTCTAACCCTACATAGAAGGTACTTACCTCCTGCCCGGGGTTCATCTGGAGATCCCGGGAAAGCCCGGACTGGCCCGTGCTGTTGCTGGGCTCCCTCCCAGCAAATTTATACTAACCCTATTGCCAGTGCCGCTGGGTCAGTACTGGGGCTCCGGGTGTCCTCGAGTGGGGGGTTCCAACCTCATCTGAAAAAAACATATAAACACACCTTAAGACTGTATATAATGTATAATTTTCTGTTGTGTGAACTGTTTTGGGTTTATTATGGTGTTTTTCATTATGATTAGATGTCTGTATATAGTTCATGCTGTTATTACTGCCACAAGAGGGCGCATTGCCGTATTAGTGACTGTTTAGACTCGAAAATTGAGCATGCGCAGGTAAAAGCGCGGCAGGTATAAAAGGCGGTCACGTACTGGTAGGTGCCATAGCTCTCCTGTTAACCGAACAATACGGATCTATATTTGCCTGATGAAGGTTTCTTTAAACCGAAACGTTGCGAATTGCAGTTTTTGTTGCCTTTGAATTCTTCAACTTACCTGTGGAGTTACCTGGATTATTATTAAAAGACCTTTTTGAACCGTTGTGGATTAATATTTTTTTGAATTTACTTTTCATCCAAGCGGACTACTTCAGGGACTCACAGGTTGGAGTGAATTGAGTTCAGGCATTACAGCATGAACCTCTACGGAGATATTGACCTTTATTATGAAGACCGCGATGACCGAGACGAGGGATGGACCCGCGTCACCAGGGGAGGACGCCGGCGACGAGGAGCACGCGGTCCGGGAGATCCACGTCCGTTGTTCGGTCCGACGCGCCGGCAACCCAGCTGGAGACGGGAGCCGTCAGACCAGCGACCCTCCTCTTACTCCTATGCGGATGTGGTGAGGTCCGGACGAGCGGATCGTGCCGGGCCCCCCCGCACACACTCACCTCTACGCAGGCGTCGTCCTCCTCAACGCGCCGTTCCTGAACGCAGGTCCAACAACCAGAGGAGAGTACAGGAGAGATTGGCGGCACCTCCTGGTGGACGCCGGAACTACAATAATCATGAGGAATATCATGATATTTATAATAGAGCGCCCCGGGACGACCCACGCCCTGAGCCTGCGGAGGACGCTCACTTCTATGAAAAACTGAGAATTATTTCTCAATTAATTAAATCCACTCACCATTTCCAACATGTGGCGAGACCACATGAGGATCCTCCTCCAACCATTCAGAGGATGGCCAACTTCCTCTTTAATAACATAAAGCCATCCTGCCCCAACGAGGAAACCTCGACTTTATTGGAAGGAAATTGTAAAAACTGGGCATTTAATACAATGCTAATTCTCAAGGAACACCACCTGAAGTGTATCGACACTCACCTTCTACAGCTGGTGAACCTACAATCTCCGAACTGGAGCAGGGCTTTGGAGGTGGCTACAAAACGCGCCCGGAGAGACCTGGGCCGCAGGTTGAGACAGGAAACCCTGCAAGAGGTGGAGGCCCTACTAATTGCTAACACACCGGACAATGAGCCGGCGGGACCCACAGAGCAGCGCCCCGTGGTGCTGCCGCCTCGGCCTACACGGAGATCCACCACGGTCCAGCGCTCGCCTCCACCAGCGTCATCAGCGCCGCCGTCACCATCACCACCACCATCACCACAGCCATGGGCCCCAGTGGGAAACCAGCGGAGCTCCTCCTCATCGTCGGCGGATTCTTCTTCCTCCTCTGCTGCTTCATCCGCGCCGGGGAGGGAGGAGTCTCCGGCCCAGGATGGGGGTCCAGGCTCTTCGGACTGGGCGGCCCCGCCCCCACAGAAGGATCGACAATCCTCTACTCACCGGAGGGACGTCGTGCCACCTACGCCGCCCCCGATCTCACCCCGACTTCCGAGGTTGAGACCACGTAAGCGTGCGCCGGCGGCGGAGCCCGTGCCGCCGAGGAACCCAACTCACCTTTTGGACTCCCCGGTGCCCCAGGGACCCACGCCATCGGTCCTGTTCCCGCAAGGTGCCAGTTCATCATCGGCCGCTTTGGACGAACTGTGTCGCCTCATCGCGGACGAGGAGAAACGCACGCTGGACGCTCCTAGGGCTTCCTACTCTTTTTTCTAACCCTAACCTCACCCTCTACCTGGCCCTTAACTTAACCCTGGCCCTGAACCTAAACACACTCTGGCCCCGGCCCTAAACTTAACCGGTTCCCTAACCTGGCCCTAAACCTAACCGCTCCCTGGCCCCGGCCCTAAACTTAACCGGTTCCCTAACCTGGCCCTAAACCTAACCGCTCCCTGGCCCCGGCCCTAAACTAACCGGTTCCCTACCCTGGCCCTAAACCTAACCGCTCCCTGGCCCCGGCCCTAAACTTAACCGGTTCCCTAACCTGGCCCTGAACCTAAATACTACCTGGCCCTGGCCCTTAACTTAACCGGTTCTCTAACCTGGCCCTAAACCTAACCGGTTCCCTACCCTGGCCCTAAACCTAACCGCTCCCTGGCCCCGGCCCTAAACTTAACCGGTTCCCAACCCTGGCCCTAAACCTAACCGCTCCCTGGCCCCGGCCCTAAACTTAACCGGTTCCCTACCCTGGCCCTAAACCTAACCGCTTCCTGGCCCCGGCCCTAAATTTATCCAACCCCTGGCCCTGGCCCCTTGATCTACTCACCTAATTTAACCCTACCTATTCTAACCCTACATAGAAGGTACTTACCTCCTGCCCGGGGTTCATCTGGAGATCCCGGGAAAGCCCGGACTGGCCCGTGCTGTTGCTGGGCTCCCTCCCAGCAAATTTATACTAACCCTATTGCCAGTGCCGCTGGGTCAGTACTGGGGCTCCGGGTGTCCTCGAGTGGGGGGTTCCAACCTCATCTGAAAAAAACATATAAACACACCTTAAGACTGTATATAATGTATAATTTTCTGTTGTGTGAACTGTTTTGGGTTTATTATGGTGTTTTTCATTATGATTAGATGTCTGTATATAGTTCATGCTGTTATTACTGCCACAAGAGGGCGCATTGCCGTATTAGTGACTGTTTAGACTCGAAAATTGAGCATGCGCAGGTAAAAGCGCGGCAGGTATAAAAGGCGGTCACGTACTGGTAGGTGCCATAGCTCTCCTGTTAACCGAACAATACGGATCTATATTTGCCTGATGAAGGTTTCTTTAAACCGAAACGTTGCGAATTGCAGTTTTTGTTGCCTTTGAATTCTTCAACTTACCTGTGGAGTTACCTGGATTATTATTAAAAGACCTTTTTGAACCGTTGTGGATTAATATTTTTTTGAATTTACTTTTCATCCAAGCGGACTACTTCAGGGACTCACAGGTTGGAGTGAATTGAGTTCAGGCATTACAGCATGAACCTCTACGGAGATATTGACCTTTATTATGAAGACCGCGATGACCGAGACGAGGGATGGACCCGCGTCACCAGGGGAGGACGCCGGCGACGAGGAGCACGCGGTCCGGGAGATCCACGTCCGTTGTTCGGTCCGACGCGCCGGCAACCCAGCTGGAGACGGGAGCCGTCAGACCAGCGACCCTCCTCTTACTCCTATGCGGATGTGGTGAGGTCCGGACGAGCGGATCGTGCCGGGCCCCCCCGCACACACTCACCTCTACGCAGGCGTCGTCCTCCTCAACGCGCCGTTCCTGAACGCAGGTCCAACAACCAGAGGAGAGTACAGGAGAGATTGGCGGCACCTCCTGGTGGACGCCGGAACTACAATAATCATGAGGAATATCATGATATTTATAATAGAGCGCCCCGGGACGACCCACGCCCTGAGCCTGCGGAGGACGCTCACTTCTATGAAAAACTGAGAATTATTTCTCAATTAATTAAATCCACTCACCATTTCCAACATGTGGCGAGACCACATGAGGATCCTCCTCCAACCATTCAGAGGATGGCCAACTTCCTCTTTAATAACATAAAGCCATCCTGCCCCAACGAGGAAACCTCGACTTTATTGGAAGGAAATTGTAAAAACTGGGCATTTAATACAATGCTAATTCTCAAGGAACACCACCTGAAGTGTATCGACACTCACCTTCTACAGCTGGTGAACCTACAATCTCCGAACTGGAGCAGGGCTTTGGAGGTGGCTACAAAACGCGCCCGGAGAGACCTGGGCCGCAGGTTGAGACAGGAAACCCTGCAAGAGGTGGAGGCCCTACTAATTGCTAACACACCGGACAATGAGCCGGCGGGACCCACAGAGCAGCGCCCCGTGGTGCTGCCGCCTCGGCCTACACGGAGATCCACCACGGTCCAGCGCTCGCCTCCACCAGCGTCATCAGCGCCGCCGTCACCATCACCACCACCATCACCACAGCCATGGGCCCCAGTGGGAAACCAGCGGAGCTCCTCCTCATCGTCGGCGGATTCTTCTTCCTCCTCTGCTGCTTCATCCGCGCCGGGGAGGGAGGAGTCTCCGGCCCAGGATGGGGGTCCAGGCTCTTCGGACTGGGCGGCCCCGCCCCCACAGAAGGATCGACAATCCTCTACTCACCGGAGGGACGTCGTGCCACCTACGCCGCCCCCGATCTCACCCCGACTTCCGAGGTTGAGACCACGTAAGCGTGCGCCGGCGGCGGAGCCCGTGCCGCCGAGGAACCCAACTCACCTTTTGGACTCCCCGGTGCCCCAGGGACCCACGCCATCGGTCCTGTTCCCGCAAGGTGCCAGTTCATCATCGGCCGCTTTGGACGAACTGTGTCGCCTCATCGCGGACGAGGAGAAACGCACGCTGGACGCTCCTAGGGCTTCCTACTCTTTTTTCTAACCCTAACCTCACCCTCTACCTGGCCCTTAACTTAACCCTGGCCCTGAACCTAAACACACTCTGGCCCCGGCCCTAAACTTAACCGGTTCCCTAACCTGGCCCTAAACCTAACCGCTCCCTGGCCCCGGCCCTAAACTTAACCGGTTCCCTAACCTGGCCCTAAACCTAACCGCTCCCTGGCCCCGGCCCTAAACTAACCGGTTCCCTACCCTGGCCCTAAACCTAACCGCTCCCTGGCCCCGGCCCTAAACTTAACCGGTTCCCTAACCTGGCCCTGAACCTAAATACTACCTGGCCCTGGCCCTTAACTTAACCGGTTCTCTAACCTGGCCCTAAACCTAACCGGTTCCCTACCCTGGCCCTAAACCTAACCGCTCCCTGGCCCCGGCCCTAAACTTAACCGGTTCCCAACCCTGGCCCTAAACCTAACCGCTCCCTGGCCCCGGCCCTAAACTTAACCGGTTCCCTACCCTGGCCCTAAACCTAACCGCTTCCTGGCCCCGGCCCTAAATTTATCCAACCCCTGGCCCTGGCCCCTTGATCTACTCACCTAATTTAACCCTACCTATTCTAACCCTACATAGAAGGTACTTACCTCCTGCCCGGGGTTCATCTGGAGATCCCGGGAAAGCCCGGACTGGCCCGTGCTGTTGCTGGGCTCCCTCCCAGCAAATTTATACTAACCCTATTGCCAGTGCCGCTGGGTCAGTACTGGGGCTCCGGGTGTCCTCGAGTGGGGGGTTCCAACCTCATCTGAAAAAAACATATAAACACACCTTAAGACTGTATATAATGTATAATTTTCTGTTGTGTGAACTGTTTTGGGTTTATTATGGTGTTTTTCATTATGATTAGATGTCTGTATATAGTTCATGCTGTTATTACTGCCACAAGAGGGCGCATTGCCGTATTAGTGACTGTTTAGACTCGAAAATTGAGCATGCGCAGGTAAAAGCGCGGCAGGTATAAAAGGCGGTCACGTACTGGTAGGTGCCATAGCTCTCCTGTTAACCGAACAATACGGATCTATATTTGCCTGATGAAGGTTTCTTTAAACCGAAACGTTGCGAATTGCAGTTTTTGTTGCCTTTGAATTCTTCAACTTACCTGTGGAGTTACCTGGATTATTATTAAAAGACCTTTTTGAACCGTTGTGGATTAATATTTTTTTGAATTTACTTTTCATCCAAGCGGACTACTTCAGGGACTCACAGGTTGGAGTGAATTGAGTTCAGGCATTACAGCATGAACCTCTACGGAGATATTGACCTTTATTATGAAGACCGCGATGACCGAGACGAGGGATGGACCCGCGTCACCAGGGGAGGACGCCGGCGACGAGGAGCACGCGGTCCGGGAGATCCACGTCCGTTGTTCGGTCCGACGCGCCGGCAACCCAGCTGGAGACGGGAGCCGTCAGACCAGCGACCCTCCTCTTACTCCTATGCGGATGTGGTGAGGTCCGGACGAGCGGATCGTGCCGGGCCCCCCCGCACACACTCACCTCTACGCAGGCGTCGTCCTCCTCAACGCGCCGTTCCTGAACGCAGGTCCAACAACCAGAGGAGAGTACAGGAGAGATTGGCGGCACCTCCTGGTGGACGCCGGAACTACAATAATCATGAGGAATATCATGATATTTATAATAGAGCGCCCCGGGACGACCCACGCCCTGAGCCTGCGGAGGACGCTCACTTCTATGAAAAACTGAGAATTATTTCTCAATTAATTAAATCCACTCACCATTTCCAACATGTGGCGAGACCACATGAGGATCCTCCTCCAACCATTCAGAGGATGGCCAACTTCCTCTTTAATAACATAAAGCCATCCTGCCCCAACGAGGAAACCTCGACTTTATTGGAAGGAAATTGTAAAAACTGGGCATTTAATACAATGCTAATTCTCAAGGAACACCACCTGAAGTGTATCGACACTCACCTTCTACAGCTGGTGAACCTACAATCTCCGAACTGGAGCAGGGCTTTGGAGGTGGCTACAAAACGCGCCCGGAGAGACCTGGGCCGCAGGTTGAGACAGGAAACCCTGCAAGAGGTGGAGGCCCTACTAATTGCTAACACACCGGACAATGAGCCGGCGGGACCCACAGAGCAGCGCCCCGTGGTGCTGCCGCCTCGGCCTACACGGAGATCCACCACGGTCCAGCGCTCGCCTCCACCAGCGTCATCAGCGCCGCCGTCACCATCACCACCACCATCACCACAGCCATGGGCCCCAGTGGGAAACCAGCGGAGCTCCTCCTCATCGTCGGCGGATTCTTCTTCCTCCTCTGCTGCTTCATCCGCGCCGGGGAGGGAGGAGTCTCCGGCCCAGGATGGGGGTCCAGGCTCTTCGGACTGGGCGGCCCCGCCCCCACAGAAGGATCGACAATCCTCTACTCACCGGAGGGACGTCGTGCCACCTACGCCGCCCCCGATCTCACCCCGACTTCCGAGGTTGAGACCACGTAAGCGTGCGCCGGCGGCGGAGCCCGTGCCGCCGAGGAACCCAACTCACCTTTTGGACTCCCCGGTGCCCCAGGGACCCACGCCATCGGTCCTGTTCCCGCAAGGTGCCAGTTCATCATCGGCCGCTTTGGACGAACTGTGTCGCCTCATCGCGGACGAGGAGAAACGCACGCTGGACGCTCCTAGGGCTTCCTACTCTTTTTTCTAACCCTAACCTCACCCTCTACCTGGCCCTTAACTTAACCCTGGCCCTGAACCTAAACACACTCTGGCCCCGGCCCTAAACTTAACCGGTTCCCTAACCTGGCCCTAAACCTAACCGCTCCCTGGCCCCGGCCCTAAACTTAACCGGTTCCCTAACCTGGCCCTAAACCTAACCGCTCCCTGGCCCCGGCCCTAAACTAACCGGTTCCCTACCCTGGCCCTAAACCTAACCGCTCCCTGGCCCCGGCCCTAAACTTAACCGGTTCCCTAACCTGGCCCTGAACCTAAATACTACCTGGCCCTGGCCCTTAACTTAACCGGTTCTCTAACCTGGCCCTAAACCTAACCGGTTCCCTACCCTGGCCCTAAACCTAACCGCTCCCTGGCCCCGGCCCTAAACTTAACCGGTTCCCAACCCTGGCCCTAAACCTAACCGCTCCCTGGCCCCGGCCCTAAACTTAACCGGTTCCCTACCCTGGCCCTAAACCTAACCGCTTCCTGGCCCCGGCCCTAAATTTATCCAACCCCTGGCCCTGGCCCCTTGATCTACTCACCTAATTTAACCCTACCTATTCTAACCCTACATAGAAGGTACTTACCTCCTGCCCGGGGTTCATCTGGAGATCCCGGGAAAGCCCGGACTGGCCCGTGCTGTTGCTGGGCTCCCTCCCAGCAAATTTATACTAACCCTATTGCCAGTGCCGCTGGGTCAGTACTGGGGCTCCGGGTGTCCTCGAGTGGGGGGTTCCAACCTCATCTGAAAAAAACATATAAACACACCTTAAGACTGTATATAATGTATAATTTTCTGTTGTGTGAACTGTTTTGGGTTTATTATGGTGTTTTTCATTATGATTAGATGTCTGTATATAGTTCATGCTGTTATTACTGCCACAAGAGGGCGCATTGCCGTATTAGTGACTGTTTAGACTCGAAAATTGAGCATGCGCAGGTAAAAGCGCGGCAGGTATAAAAGGCGGTCACGTACTGGTAGGTGCCATAGCTCTCCTGTTAACCGAACAATACGGATCTATATTTGCCTGATGAAGGTTTCTTTAAACCGAAACGTTGCGAATTGCAGTTTTTGTTGCCTTTGAATTCTTCAACTTACCTGTGGAGTTACCTGGATTATTATTAAAAGACCTTTTTGAACCGTTGTGGATTAATATTTTTTTGAATTTACTTTTCATCCAAGCGGACTACTTCAGGGACTCACAGGTTGGAGTGAATTGAGTTCAGGCATTACAGCATGAACCTCTACGGAGATATTGACCTTTATTATGAAGACCGCGATGACCGAGACGAGGGATGGACCCGCGTCACCAGGGGAGGACGCCGGCGACGAGGAGCACGCGGTCCGGGAGATCCACGTCCGTTGTTCGGTCCGACGCGCCGGCAACCCAGCTGGAGACGGGAGCCGTCAGACCAGCGACCCTCCTCTTACTCCTATGCGGATGTGGTGAGGTCCGGACGAGCGGATCGTGCCGGGCCCCCCCGCACACACTCACCTCTACGCAGGCGTCGTCCTCCTCAACGCGCCGTTCCTGAACGCAGGTCCAACAACCAGAGGAGAGTACAGGAGAGATTGGCGGCACCTCCTGGTGGACGCCGGAACTACAATAATCATGAGGAATATCATGATATTTATAATAGAGCGCCCCGGGACGACCCACGCCCTGAGCCTGCGGAGGACGCTCACTTCTATGAAAAACTGAGAATTATTTCTCAATTAATTAAATCCACTCACCATTTCCAACATGTGGCGAGACCACATGAGGATCCTCCTCCAACCATTCAGAGGATGGCCAACTTCCTCTTTAATAACATAAAGCCATCCTGCCCCAACGAGGAAACCTCGACTTTATTGGAAGGAAATTGTAAAAACTGGGCATTTAATACAATGCTAATTCTCAAGGAACACCACCTGAAGTGTATCGACACTCACCTTCTACAGCTGGTGAACCTACAATCTCCGAACTGGAGCAGGGCTTTGGAGGTGGCTACAAAACGCGCCCGGAGAGACCTGGGCCGCAGGTTGAGACAGGAAACCCTGCAAGAGGTGGAGGCCCTACTAATTGCTAACA
>NC_071345.1:67500-215000 GCF_027744825.2 Synchiropus splendidus
CACCCCTAGACAACGACACTTTTACCTCCTCCCCAAAATACATAAAGACCCTCAGACCTGGACTGTTCCCTTTCAAGTTCCCCCAGGAAGACCCATCATTTCAGACTGCTCCAGTGCCACTTACAACCTCTCCCTATACATTGAACAATTCCTCGGTCCACTCTCCACCAAACACCCCAGCTATATTAAAGACACCTACCACTTTATAGAACTAATTCAGTCCCAAACACTTCCGTCCTCAGCCTACCTATTCACCATCGATATCGACAGTTTATATACCAACATCAATACCACCCATGGACTCCAGACTCTTAAGACTTACTTTGACCGTTTCCCGGACCCCTCCCGCCCTGACACTGAACTTCTCCGACTGATCGAAATCTGCCTCTGCAATAATGACTTTCTTTTCAATAATAAACACTACCTACAGATCCACGGGACCGCCATGGGCCAGAGGTTCGCCCCATCTTATGCCAACATCTACATGAGTGAGTGGGAGAGAGGTGCCTTACAAAAATGCCAATTCCAACCACTCTTCTACTTCCGCTACCTGGACGACATTATTGGGGCCTGGGCTCACACCCTACCCCTCTTTCACGATTTCATTAACACCTTAAACAACCACCACCCGTCCATAAAAATAAAATACACCATTGACCAAAAACAAATAGATTTTCTAGATACAACAGTTTTTTTCAATAACAACCATTCCAGTCCTGTTAAACGACCTCTCACCAAAGTCTACTTCAAGAACACAGACACCCACTCTCTCCTCCACAAATCCAGCTATCACCCCAAACACACATTTAAGGGCATCATCAAATCACAAATCATCCGTTTCCATAGAATATGTTCCACCACCACCGACAGAAACCAGGCAATAAAAACACTCTTTCACTCACTCCAAACCCAAAGACACTACAGTAAACGATACCTCCGGTCCATTAAAAACAGCACCTTAGCGGCCCTCTCTCCCCCTCACTCATCCACGCCCTCTGGTTCCCAGGTGGGTCCCGTGGATCCCTCCACCACCTCAATAACATCACCCACCCCCCCGCAACAAACACAAAACAAACCAACCTCCATAATCCCCTTGATCTCCACCTTCTCCCTTCAAAACGCATCCGTCTTACACCAAATCAAAACCAATTTTCACAATACCCAACAACAATACAATACATTACAAAATTCCCGTTTACTGTTAGCCTATAGAAAAAATACAAACCTACATAAACTGCTCATAAGATCCAAATTTTCAGAAAACAAACCCCCAATCAAAACACCACAACACAACAAATACAAACACCTCAAAACAATCCATAACATACATACCAAAAAATCTGCAGTCATCACACACCAATACAACATCCACTCCACTAACATGATTTATGCAATAACCTGTTCCACATGCAAACATATCTACATTGGCGAAACACAACACTCCATACTCACCCGCTTAAAACAACACATTTACAGAGCTAGGGAAGGTGGACTGACCACCACCCTCTACACCCACCTCCGCAGCCACCAGACTCCAGACTTCACTATTACAGGCCTGGAGGGAAACAAAAACTGGACCAACAAAACAAGAAAATACCAAGAGATAAAATGGATAAACAGGCTACAATCAAGAACACCAGGGGGTCTCAACGAAAAATAAACTCTAAAAACCTTTGAGCACTGTTTTTTTTCCAGCACCACCTTTCAGCACCGCCCCACATGGACAGCAGCCGATCCACCAGGGTCTCATCTTCCACCCCGCCATCCCTGCTCCATCACCGCCACCTGGACCCAGCCACTCCATATGTTTTCATCCGTCTCTCTCTTTCCTCTCGCTCCATCATCCACCAGCTGCAATAAAACAAATAATTCATAGGTGCTCGGGGACCAGTAGGCCCGTGCAACAAACTGAACCCCCGGAACCGAAATCCTAACCCTCACACTAACACTAACCCTAACCCTAACCCTCTAACCCTAACCCTAACCCTAACCCTAACACTAAACCCTAACCCTAACCCTAACCCTAACCCAAACCCTAACCCTAACCCTAACCCTAACCCCTAACCCTAACCCCTAACCCTAACCCACTAACCCTAACCCTAACCCTAACCCCTAACCCTAACCCTAACCCTAACCCTAACCCTAACCCAAGCGCACATGTCGTCTGATCGCGCAGCTTTCTTCAGAACCTTTCCTTGCAACATAGATTATCTATATACAAACAGGAGCACTCACTCTACACATGCATTCGAACGATCCCTATTAAAGACGACGCCTCACTCTGACAAACATGCCCACTGTTTCCAACATTCACACAATGAACCCACCATATTCACAGAAACTTAATTACATTCAAATAACTGAAACCTGAAGACATGACAATCACCGTGTTGAAGGCCCAGTTTTTACAGTTCCCCTCCAACAGTCAGGAGGTCTCCTCATTGGGGCAGGATGGTTTAATATTATTGTAGAGGAAGCTCGCCATCCACTGAATACTGGGGGGCGGATCCTCATGTGGTTTCGCCACATACTGGAGGTGATGAGTGGATTTTATGATTGGACAAGTAATCCTTAATTTGTCCCCAAACTGATCATCTTGGGCCGGCTCAGGACGTTGCTCATCACGTGGTCTTCTGCAATAAATGTTGTTCTCGTTGTAGTACCGAGATCGACCAGGAGATGGCGCCATTCGGCTCGGAGCTCCCCCCTTGGCCTGGAAACCGGGGGCGCTGGGCAGGACGGTGCCTGCGCAAAGATGAGTAACTGGAATGGCGCCTGGGCCTATCTCCTCGTCCAAACCTCACTGCATCTGCATAGGAGAATGGCCGCTGGTCCGACGGTCACGTCTCCGGTTGGACTGGTGACGGGCAGGTCCCAGTGGTGGCGGTGGGGCAGGATGAGCAGGTGAGCCCCTGTCTCCGGCGTCTCCGGCCTCCTCTTCCGGTGGCATGTTTCCACCCCTCATCTCGGTCCTCATAATCAAAATAATCTTCTCGATTAAAGTTCATGCTGTAATGTGTATCCTTTCCCTTCTATGAATCCCTGGAATTGGTCCGTCTGAGTGAAAAGCGTCCGGTCAAATAAATCTAGGCGGGTTTTCAAGAAACAGGACTTTAATGAAGACAATCCAGGTCAATGCACAGGTGAGTAAAGAATAAAAGCAAAAAAACCCTGCAATTTTTGCAACGTTTCGGTTGAATGTAACCTTCATCAGGCAAATATAGATCCACTGTGCTCGGTCAACACTCCTGTTGGCACCGTGACCGCAATTATATACTACACACGGCGCACTTTTACCTGCGCATGCTCAATTGTCAAACTAAAAAGGCACTGGTAGTGCGCCCTCTGGTGGCAGCTATAAGCAACAGCATGGACTATATACAGACATATACTGTATATATATATATATATATATACTGTATATATATATACACTGCCTGTCCAAAAAAAAAGGCGCCACCAAAAAAAGGGTCATCCACTCTAATATTTCGTTGGACCGCCTTTAGCTTTGATTGCAGCACGCATTCGATAAGCTTCTGCAATGTCACAAGACTGATGTCCATCCAGTGTTGCATGAGTTTTTCACCAAGATCTTGCATTGATGATGGTAGAGTCTGACGGCTGCGCAAAGCATTCTCCAGCGCATCCCCAAGATTCTCAATGGGCTTCAGGTCTGGACTCTGTGCTGGCTGACCCATGTGTGAAATGATGCCTCAAGCTCCCTGAACCATTCTCTCACAATTTGAGCCCGATGAATCCTGGCATTGTCATCTTGGAATATGGACGTGCCGTCAGGGAAGAAACAATCCATTAATGGAATAGCCTGGTCATTCAGTATATTCAGGTCGTCAGCTGACCTCCAACGTAGCATAAAACAACATCATAAACCCAAAAACAATTCACACAAGAAAAACAACATTCTTTATACATAACCTTAACATTTTTGTTTTTGCGTTTGTACAGAGGAAGTTGAAGCCACCCACTCGAGGACACTCTGAGCCCCAGTACTGACCCAGCAGCACTGGCAGATAAGGTTTTTATATTAAAGGTGCTGGGAGGGAGCCCAGCAACAGCACGGTCAGGGCTTTCCCAGGGTCTCCAGATGGCCCAGAGCAGGAGGTAAGTACCTTCAAGATTGGGTTAGGGGAGGTAGGGTTAAATTAGGTGAGTTAAATACAAGGGCCAGGGTCAGGAACTGGTTAAGTTTAGGGCCGGGGCCGTGGAGCGGTTAGGGTTAGGGCCAGGGCAGGGGTAAGGTTAAGCTTAGGGTTAAGGTTAAATTAAGGGTCGGGTACATAAAGTCCAGCAAGGCACGGGCCAGTCAAGGATGCACCAAGCCCCCAGCCAAGGAGGTAAGTCGATCAAGGTGAGTATTAGTTTCCAGGGGGTACGTATTTTTTGTTCCCAGTGTCAAATATCCTCCCTGTTAGAGGGGTAAGGGTCAGGTCTTCAGACACTCACCAGACACAAGCAATGTGCACTCATCAGTTAACCTGTTTATGGACAGTGGGAGGGAACCGGAGTGAGATGAGGATGAATTCATCCACAGATTAACATGGAACCTTAGGTTGCCCCTGAGTGGCCTAAATAACAAATAATTCTTGACGTTTTGTGAATAAGAAAAGAAAGAAAAGTCCTGGTTTACCAGCCGGTATTTATTCACCCGACATTCTCTCGCACAACAGCACAAACACAGGTCATTTACGGGTTCTGAAGAAACAGAGGTCCGAACGACGTCACCATAAAGAGGCAGCCGCTCGCGCCAACAGCTGCACGTTAACTTCACTGAAGTTGAAAAGAAACGACAGACAGAAGAGCGAGTTGCATGCAGACACGAGTCTCTGTGTGGCGCCGAGCAACATAACACGGCAGGCGCTCCGCTGTACACTGTAAACCTCCGGCTGCAGTTCAGGACCACCACGTTCCAGAGTCTGCCAACCTTTGCTAACGCTGATTCCATCTCCATCTCCCCTCACTCGTGAGCCAGACCCCAAGACAGTTTGTTTCGGAGGTTTGAATCTCACGTCAAGGTCAAGAGTTCCCTGTCGTCACCACGTGCTCAACTCAAGGTCGCGACTCAGAGAATAACATGATGACAAATGTTTCCTGCAGCGATCAAGACTCTTGGTTGCCACGGTAACTGCTTCCACGCCAGTGGTGCTGCTGTTAGCGCCATCTGGCGGTCGTTTCAGCACTACAACTACTTCAATAACTGATTAAATACTTAAAAATCAAAGAGTCGGTCATCAAAAGGCAGCAAGACGAGAGTTTCAGGTTCTGACACAAATCCACCCGTACCTTTCCACGAGGTTCTCAGGGTCCAACAGGTCCTTCCTGCCTTCAACACCAGCAGCCTTTCGCCTGACCTCCAGCCGCTCCGTCACTCAAACCTTCCTCCTCCTCCAGATCCGCCAGGTTCAGCTCTTCAGTCATGGACACCCTGAGGAGGTCCAGGTCCTTCTTGTTGGCTGCCAGAACCTGCTCGGACAGTCGCGTGAAGGTCTGGCGGGAGAGAGCGAGTCGGCGTGACCAGAGGTGACACCGTGTTCAGGGGTCACGCAGACACTCACCTCCGTGATGTTCTTGTTGGTGAAGGCACTTGTCTCGAAGAAGTCCATCCCGTACGCTTTAGCCAGCTGCCAGAGAGAAAGAGAGAGAGATGTCATCGCTGCCTGCAACACAAACCTCTCTCCCCTCACCACCTCAAAAGATAAAGACACAACAGAGACAGTGACCCAAATAAGAAATCGACATAAACTTGACTCTTCTGTGAGTCACACTCACCTTGATGCCTTGCTCAGTGGCCACTTGCCTCTTCCCAACTTCATCCGATTTGTTCCCAACCAGGATCTTCTGGACCTTTTCAGGAGCGTACTGCAGTGTCAGTCAGGAACATATCCACAATATTTACTATCAAAGCTAAAAAAATAAAACCTCAGTCTTCATTTTAAATACATAAAAAGAAAATTAAAACCATAATCCTTGATTCAATTAATTAACTGAATGAATTAACCAGAAGTGGCAGACATAGTTAGGAATAAAATCAAAATTAAATCCTGTAAATGTTACATATTATTTTGTATTATTATATTCTGTTTTGCTATTTTATTCTATGCTGCATTATTATGCCAAATTATATGAATTAAAATTCAAAATATGAAAACATGTATTAATTCATGAAATGAATGATTTTACAACACACATTATATAAATTATACTATCTAAGTAATAAATAAAAAACATAAAACTGCAATTATAGATTTTTTACACATTTCAACATATTTTTAAATGCTATAGTTTATTTTCACATTAAAAATGGCCAATTAATTTTTTTTTTCTTGTTTTTTGACGGCAAAATTTTAAATGTTTTTTTTTCCATTATTGGTAGTACACACCGCGCGGTGAGTCTGGAGACCAGTAGGGGGCGCAGTCACTTAGCCGTCACCCTCACCACCGCACTACGGTGTTCATCCGTCAGCTCCTCACCTCGTCCACGTCGCTGGCCCACTTCATGATGTGCTGGAAGGATCGCTCGCTGGTGATGTCATAGACCAGGAAGATGCCCTGCGAAGGCACGCGTCAGTCAACTTGAAAAGAGGAGACAAACCTTCGTCATTTCCCCGCCTCCATCTCTGGACACAGGGGGCGGAGTGTGTCCCAGCTAGTCAGACAGCCCATATTTGTCTCGCTATCCTTGTGGGGGACCTCTCATGAGCCACCTCTCGCCCCAAACCGAACCATCCAAAACACATGGCTTACCTCTACCTCAGAACTCTGAACCAAACTGGAACCCAGTTAGAGTCACCCAGTTATTTTGAAGTTTGAAACCTCAAAGTGAGGCTTGGACTAGTGAGGACCCGGCAAAAATGTCCCCACAAGTCAATGACACAAATGATTGAGACACTAAAAGTAATTAAAATATATCAGAGTATAGGGAATAAAATGATGAAATGTTTGACTAGAAATGATCGTTATATCATTCTAAAAGTGTTTACTATTCAATTAATGATTTTTCTGAATGTTGTGAGTGAAGATTCAATGACAGTAGCACTTAACATCTTAAAATAATAAATGATTCATGAAATACATTTTAAAATGAGGTACTTGATAAAATATTTGATACTCGATGACACAATTGAATGGCAATAATCTCCTATCACTTCAATATTATCATGATGATTATTAAGTGAAAACCCTGCTCTAATGAAGAGTGTGAAAATCACGCAGTATTTATTTACTGTGCTTTGTGAAGCAACCTCACCTGCGCCCGCCTGTAGTACTGCTTGGTGATGGTCTGGTAGCGCTCCTGACCCGCCGTGTCCCTGCACAGAAGAGGCCTCACAAGGTCAGCAGGAGATTCCTCACCCCACCTCAGCTGTGCTCCTCACCAGATCTGGATCCGGACCTTGACACCATCTATGAGCAGAGTTTTCATTTTGAAGTCCACCCCTGCAACACAAGGAGGATCAGGTGAGAAATGACTCAGCGTTCAGACACCAGGCGGCTCCCCAGGAGCCAAGATAGAAGGTCGAGGGGGCAGCAGGCAGACCACAGAGGAATCAGAATCAGAATCAGAATCAGAATCAGAATCAGAATCAAATTTATTGCCATAAATGACCAGGCTTTTTTTCTTTTGTACTTGTATTTGTGCACATTTTTGCATTTATTTTTATATTAATTCACTTTATATTCTTTTGACTTTTCCAACTTTTCCATTCTCTCTACAAACTTAAAAAAATATTTATTTCTTAATGATATTTTCAATTTAGACTCATATAATTTGAAACATTGATTTTAGAATTCGAAAATTTTTATTGTAATGTTCACAATCACTTTTACTGTTTTATTAATGATAATTAATAAATATCTATAAATGATTTTCAATTTTAGGTTTAAAGCTAATCATTCATGTTTGTGACAGGAGGAAAAACAGAACTAGATTGTATCAAATTATTTATTTACACACCAAAAATACAGACCATAAACTCTGTAGGTATTGAATAGAAAGGATTGGTTATTTCCTAATGACAGTGTTTTATTTATTGAAGAAGATTTCAAAAGAATTAAATCCAAGATGTTTTGTGTTGACAATAAATAATAAAAATGCTTAAACATTGTAGAATAAAACCATTTTTAGGAATTTAGAAGAAACTTTAGAAGAAATAATTTAACAGTGAAAATGTTTCATTTACAATTAATGAAAAACAATTCTTTTCTATTATAATTCAATTCATTCAATTTGTTATTATTGTTATTATCATAACTTATACAATGGAATATGAGTACAAAAATATTTTTATTTTCAAAAAAATGGTAGAATGAGAAATGAAAGGCTGGTAGGAATATTGTTCCGACTACACAGAGGTTCCAGAGGAGCCTTCGACTCGCCATCCGGCAGCATCGAGTCAGAAAATCCATTGGAGGGTTGGACCCCAGTTAACCCGCCTGGGCGTCATCTGTCACGCTGAGAGAAACTGCTGCCGAGAGAATCGATGGCCAGAGCCCAGAGGAACTGCAGCTTTTGATGGAGCTTTCCGGGGTTCCACTGGAAGCTGCTGACAGCTGTGGAAGCTGCTGAAGCCTGGACCCAGGAGCTGCTCCAGGCACCCGAGTCAGGCCCGAGTCACTAGAGGGAAAACTAACCTTAGTTTACTGAAGCGAAGACGTGAGGACCAGACATAGCCGACCACAGAAGGCACAGTCAGGAGGGCCCAAGGTCCCTTGGGCTCAGGTCCCAAAGGAGGCTCAGAGAAGATCCCAGACTGTCTGCAGGAACGGCGCCCGTGTGAGTTGGTGTGAAAGCCGACGTGATCCCAGAGTGGAGTAGAAATAAAACTGCGCTCTGGTGATGGGATTATCCCCCCCACCCGCGCAGGGTCAGGACGCAAGATGTGAAATGGTGAGTGAAATGTGGTGAAATGTTTACAGGGCCGGAGGTCCCGACTTCTGCGAGGCGCTGCTGAGAGTGGAGGTGTCAACTCCATGAGTCACTTCTCTTCAGTCCTTACAGCTCCATCGTGAGAGAGGAGGTGTGAGAGCGAGGCAGGTGTTGATGGGGCGGCACTGGAGGAAACGTCTGGCCTTCAGCGCCTTCACACCACGCCTCATTAACCCCCCCCAGTGGCCGGTGACGGTCTGCCTGTCAGCGCCTGACGCTGGACTCAACACCACGGTCCCACAGTCTCCAGAGCAGATGAAGAGTCCTGGGGCCGCTGTGCCCTTTAGCGCCGCACGAGCTTGCTCTTAATGACCTGAGCTCCGGCTGTGAGCGTCACATGGAGTCAACCATGAGCTTCATTTCAGCTCTCAGTCCTGGAGCCCTGGTCCCACAGTGAGACAGCTTCTGGGCTCAGTCGGCACATGACCTCAGGGGGGCATGGCCTCCACCTCTGACTGGAACTTCTCATCCAACATGAAGAGGCAGTGGTCGCCACATTCTGGCTTCCTCACGTCCAGATTTTTCAGCTGCCTTGCGTCGCCTTGAGCGCGGCACAGAGCTCAAACTCCGCCCTTTACTTGATCGATTCTCTGCTACGATTGTTAGTATCAGGACCGATTCACAGGGAACGATATGGACAAAACTTTGTCTTGGTATCAATAGGATATGATACGATACAACGGTGGGTTTCAGGAAAACCAAGTCTTTTTTTTTGAGAAATATCAACACTGTAATACAAAAGGACGTAGGACGTCGGCTGAGACCAGCAGGAAGTGAGGTTTCAGTTTGTCTGGTGCAGGACTTCAGCCCTACTCTGACCTCAGACCGGAGGATTGTCTGAGAGGATGATCTCATAAGGGATAAAACATTCAGGCGTTGTCCTGCGATGTTAGGGGGCACAATCGAACAGGACTCAGCCGCACCAGTCCCACGTCGTTCTCGGTCACTGTCATTTCGCTTCATCTGTGCGACGTCACGATTCCAAATGGTCTCTTTCCATGTCCACCTCAGTCCACATAGCTCCTGTTCTGATGCAGCATTGCACCACCAACAGGCCTGACAGGTGCACCACACCACGTTCAGGTTAAAGGATCTATGAATTTCTCCGGGGCTGGGAAGAAATAGGACAGTGTGAGTGGAAGACCGTCATCAGCATGAGGACCTCAGCCGTGGTGAACATCTCTGTATGACGTCACCTGGACCTGCTCGGTATTCCAGGATGAACCAACCCGAGGAGCCTGGGTGATGAAGCTGGAATGGTGGAGGAACAAAGACGGTTCTGTGGCTGATGTTTCCCTTCCCTCCCTTCAGGTGCCAGGGACACTGTTCTCTGTTCAGTCACGAGGATGAATGACGTGGAGCCACAAGAGAAACCTCAATGTCAGTTTGCTGACAGCAAGGAATTCAGTCTCAACTTCATCAATAATAAATCCAAGAATCACCTTCAAGGCAAACACACAAGACTTAACGCAGCCATTAAAGCTAGACAGTGATGGTGCGCTGGTGCTCACTCTGCTCATCGCTGACCTTTGTCTCCTCAACAGTGCGTCACCATGGGACCGACGTTCATCTCAAGCTGGAGATGTTTTCTCTCTTTTAAGAATATCAAAATACATGAGCTGTTGCAGGGCCTTTGAAGAAGGAGGTGCACACATGATGTTTCCGACTTCCGACTGGAAGAGGTGAGAGCAGGTCAGAGCCATGGGTCACCAGGGAACCTGGCCCTCATCACTGGCCTCCATCTACGCCAACATCAGTCGCCTGAACTGTCTAACTGACGTCTAAACTCTAATCCACCGTCCACATCATGAGTCATGGCTGACCTCATGGTGACCCTGACCACAGACCTGCTGTGGACCTGTGTTGGGATCAGTGAGCCACACAGGCTACGGGTATCCCCAGGGTTCCTGACCACAGGGCAGAAGGTGGTGAAGACGGCGCTGGTTATGACATCATGGAGTTGGGAAGATCAGCAGATGATCCAGGATCTGAGGGAGGGACATGATCTTGAGGGAACCACGGGAAAGTGAAGCTAAGGAACCACTTGGCTTCCACATTGGACTAAAGTCCCGTCAGCTGTTTGCTGCGATGGGAGGCCACCATCAGCAGGGGCCCGTTCATCTCCAGCCAGAAGCCTGACAGTAGTGATGCTTTGAAATATACTGTTCAACACTTTAATCAGTGGGGTGACTTCCTGTGTGGCGGGGGTTGGGGGGGGGGGTCTAAAGATGGTGAAGATGGTGGAACTGAATTCACTGAACACAAAGAAGAAACTTGGACGATCATGAGAGATAAACACAAGACGGAAGGAGACAAAAGGTGGTATTGGCCCCGTTCACTCACCGATGGTTGAGATGTGAGAAGAGTGGAATTCGTTGTCGGTGAATCTGCACAACAAGCATGTTTTCCCGACACCGGAGTCTCCGAGGAGCAGGAGCCGAAAGAGAACATCGTATTGTTTGGCCATGGTGGTGGTCGCGCTGCTGGAAGGAGGAACCAGGGAGCTTCACTCAGACGGCTGGTGCCACCCACACGCGCCCCATGTCGGGGCTGAAACGCTCGGTACCGCTGATCGCAACAGGGATGTTCAAGAATCTCCAGCCTCCGGTGGGTGCGGCGATTAGACCGTTGTCAAGCTGCGGTCAGACACACATTTTCCGGTTGGATTTGCAAAAATATAAGCGGCCGCATGTTTGTGAGACCTTGTTTAGGTTTGAATCAGAATGTGTTCGTTACTCGATGTGTAACGCGCAAACAACCTCGTTATGATTACAATGCGACAGTAATGTGGATATGAGTTCTGGAAAGCAATGGAAACAAGTGTTAGTTTGGGATATCTCCCAAGTAGACGTTTGAGCGACTGTTTTATTTTGAAAGACACGTTCAACCAAATCCGGTTTTATATCGCGACGTCCTATTGTAATTACAACGCAAACGGGTGAAATATGAATGAACGCGGCGTGTACATTCATAATACTCAGTTCCATGCCCATGTTTTTAAAATGCACGGTTGATAAATTAAGCGCTTAATTTGCCCCCTCGGAGTCGCCGTCGTGGACGTGACGTCATCTCTAGCCGCTCAGCCTGTGAAGCGGATGACGGACCAAAACATCGACTCTAAGCCGTCGTTCTTCGCCTTTGGTGCCTGGAGGCGCTTTCCATCCCGACCATGGACGGTATCACGGCGCCTCTTCGGTGTTTCAGGGAGTGGCACCCCGCGGAGAAGTTTGCGGATGACGGCGTGCAAACTGTGACTTCAGTGGAGCAGGTGAGACGCTAGTGTGGCTAATGCTAATGTGCTAAGGCTCAGCGACAGACGCTTCTGACGCAAAATTAACTTTTGAACTACTGTAATCTTCTTTTAAGATCTCACACACTCCACATATCAACATGAGCCTCTTTCATTGTCGACTGTAACTGTTTCATTGAAAACGTCGCTCGGCAGCTTGTAGCTATTTAGATTAGCTAAAACTGCTGCTGCAATGTGGCGCGTTATTGAACATAGATATCTGTCATACATAGCGCGCGCGCGCGAGAGGCGAAGGCCACAAACCAAGATTTGATGATCAGTCGTTTTGAGACGCGCTGGCTCACCGCTAGACAGCGCTGTTTCTCACGTTATCCGTGAATCCAATTTTGGTTCAACAAATGAAAGGCGAGGCGAAATGAGCGGATTTGACAACCTTTTTTCTAATGTTCTGATCATCGACCTTCTTTTCTTCACAGAAGAAAGTGGAACACTCCATAGAGGAGGTCGTGGCTGTTTACAAGCAAATGCACAGCTTACCAGAGTGAGTGTGTATTTGCCTTATTTGACACACGGATGTCTTTGAGTGTATTCATGGCACGGCAGCACTTTCCGTGGCACCCAGCCCACTCGTTGTAATTTCCCCCTGAGCCTACTGAAGTAACTGATGTTGAGACATTCGAGATGCAGATGTCATCTGACAGGACTATGACGTCCTTTGATTCTGTTCAGTCTCAGCTGGGCTTCTGCAGTTGGCTGTCAGAGGGTCCGTTTGGCTTCCCTCCCAGAATATTCATCTTAATTTCTATCTTTCTCTACTATTCCATCAGAAAAGGTTTTTCCGTCATGGAAAACATGTCTAGTGGGATGAACCAATGAGAATGGACAATTCATCTTAACCTGTTGAGTAACTAAATCGTAGCAGCAAACGTGTGGGAAATCCTCAAATCCAAGCAAAGAAATACAAAGATTCAAGTTCCAAAGAGACTGATGTTGGATGATGTTGGTTTCACAGTGGTGTGAGGAGGTCTAGATGCCACCGCCAATAGATGTGGTTCCCTGAACATCCGACTTCAACTGATTTAACAACTTACTTTGTAAAAACAACAAGTAATCTGCAAGTAATCTGTTTGTACAAAAACAAGTTGTTGTTTTTTATAAAAACAAACATCTGAGTCTAGTAATGGTTAACAGAGATGAACTCTGTTGCCACGGCAACACTCTCAGATGCAGGAGTCTCCTGGGCAGCTGTTGGACTCAGCTGACCTGGATTCATGGGAAAAAAAACACATTTTAATAGCGATTCTTTCCCCGACTGCAAGCTAAATATCTATAGTTCTGTTCATCTTCTTTCATATATTGACGCAAGATAAGAAACAGTTGTATCAGCTGTGGATCTAAACTTTCACACATTTAAACATTCATCCAGTCAAACAAAGTATATATGAGAGCTCTGTCTCCTGATTTAATATAGAGAACCGCGTGAATTTTGCTCGCACTCGGGAAGAGCTGGGTGCTGGGGCGCGCCTCGGATTAAAAAGCTATGAGCTAGTTCAGTAAAGGATTGTTTACAGTGTAGAACTGATACCTGCGGTTTCCCCCTGTCACCAGCGTCAGACACCCCACCAATCACAGTGCGTCCATGCGGCGAGTGTGGCGACTCGTCAAATGTAGATAACCGCCAGAAATATGGCGGTTGAAAACGGCAAATTTCGATCACATTTGGCAAATTTACCAGGCGGCAACACCCAGTGTGGTGAGACTATGAGCAGGGTGTTATACAGCCACTGACGGTCGGAACATGAAGGGTGTCCTTTTTTCATGTGTCCAGTCGTCCCTCTAGCCAACAGCCTGCTCAACATCCCGTTTGATCTCCAAGATTGTGCCTCCTCTGGTGACCCCTTTTGTAAGTGACGTGTCTCTGGTCTGCAGGCCGACGCTCCTGCGGGAACAGCACTACCAGTATCTCAAGAAGGGCCTGCGCCATCTGTCGGACGCCTACGAGGTGGAATACTGTCTCTCATTTGGCCTGCTGCCGCCATGACGCGCTAAGAGTCGCAAGTCTAGGAGCATTTCTAACTTCTAACTTATTAAATTAAATAAGTTGTTTTTCATCATAAATGAGCTTGAAACTTGCCGCCACACTTGAGCTCACATTCATGAGGGTGAAGGTGACTCGTCAGTCTTGGGTGACGTCGTGAGGCCTAGTCCTCTGATGTGGGGCCTTTTTGATCCTGGGGCCCCACCTTTCCCAGGACAAATGGGGCCCATTCAAGTCACAGAGCTGATTCATGACTCTTGATTTCATTTGTGATCAACCGCCATATTTAACCTACTCACACGTCAAGAAACCTAAACCTTGTGGAATGACATGAACCATGTCACCATGGCAAAGATATTGATTTGTCATGGAAAATGTCAGACAGCAGCAGAAGCAGCTGCAAGTCATGTTCATCACATTTACTTAAGAAGAAAAATACACTTGATGAAAAGTGGCAAATAACTGAATACAAGTCTGAATAAAATAAATATAATAAAGCCATGTGTAAAAATATAACAATAATATATTTTATTTACACTCCAATGAAGATATAAGTGTAAATGAAAGTGCTTCATTCATTTTAAAAACTGCTTCAACAGGTGCTTTCATGAACAGTGTTCACTGATGGGGGCGCCATCACTTTATCGTATTTTCTAACCCTAACCCTACTGCCGCCGTATGTGGCTAATGTATTAATAGTGAGCGTCTCACGGCCCAGAGGTGTGAAACAAAGACTTCTAGCGGCCCAATAATGGGGCCCGGCCCTATGGCTAAGAATCATTGGTCTAATGAAGCCCTGCTGCCATGAAGCGCCACGGCTGCTCTGCAACACAGAAAGTCATGTCAGTGCTCCACCACACAACCATATGAGGAATCATATGCACCTGTGTTTTGGATGGCTAGGTTCGAGGGGAGAGGCCGGGGAAAGGGTGATGGCCATGTGAGGTCCCCACAAAAATAGTGAAACAAACAACTGTGTGTGTGTAGTGCCTGGACGCCAGTCGGCCGTGGCTCTGCTTCTGGATCCTTCACAGTCTGGAGTTACTGGAGGAGCCCATTCCATCGGCCATCGCCTCAGAGTGAGACACACACACACACTCTGTAACTCACCGGCATGCGAAGGCTGGACATCAGCATGTTGTGCACACACACACACACACACTTCGGAGGTGCCACTCTCCCAGCTTTGTGTGTGTTGGTCAGGCGAGTTCACACGGGCTGGTCCAGGCAGGTGGTGCCAGCATGATCCAGGATCAGTGGGTCAGTGTGGGCCCCGTGACCCCGCTCTCCAAATCACACTGGTGCTTTCCCCGCCAGCGTCTGCCACTTCCTGTCCCGCTGTCAGAGTCCGAGCGGAGGTTTCGCCGGCGGCCCGGGTCAACACGCCCACCTGGCTCCCACCTATGCCGCCGTCAACGCGCTCTGCATCATCGGAACCCAGGAGGCGTACGACGTCATCGACAGGTGTGTTGGCCGTCTGCTCCGGCTCTGACCAGACTCCTCGGCGCGGTGACTCTGACTGTGCCTCCGGTCCTCTCCAGGGAGAAGCTGCTGGACTTCCTGTGGTCAGTGAAGCAGCCAGATGGATCCTTCGTGATGCACGTCGGCGGAGAGGTGGACGTCAGGTGAGTGAGACCACACCGCTGCTCTCCAGCCAAACGGGCCGGGAGAGACGAAGCGTTCAGGCTCCAACTGCTCGGCTGCTGTCGCTTCAGGAGCGCGTACTGCGCCGCCTCAGTGGCGTCGCTCACCAACATCATCACGCCAAAGCTGTTCGAGGACACCACCAACTGGATCCTCAGGTACCGAACCCGTGCCCCCCGCTCGTGGGTCCTGGACTTGATGTGATGCTCCCTGGTCTGACAGCTGTCAGAACTGGGAAGGCGGCCTCAGCGGCGTCCCCGGCCTGGAGGCTCACGGCGGCTACACCTTCTGTGGCACCGCCGCCCTGGTCATCCTGGGCCAGGAGAGCATGCTGGACCTCAAGGCTCTGCTGGTGAGTGAGGTGTCGAGTGCCGAGGGGATCCACATCTGATTTCCTGTCGTGGCAGCGCTGGGTGGTCCGCAGGCAGATGAGGTTCGAGGGCGGCTTCCAGGGCCGCTGCAACAAGCTGGTGGACGGGTGCTACTCCTTCTGGCAGGCTGGGCTGCTGCCGCTGCTCCACAGAGCACTCTTCAAAGAAGGCACGCATGCACGCACGTGCACTGGTCTGGTAGGTTCATGCAAGGCGACTGAGTAACCAGCCACTGTCGTGCTGCAGGTGAGACGGCGCTGAGTCGGCAGAAGTGGATGTTCGAGCAGCAGGCTCTTCAGGAGTACATCCTGCTCTGCTGCCAGAACCCGGCTGGAGGTCTGCTGGACAAGCCCAGCAAGTAGGTTGACCGCAGAGCTGTCAACTAAGACACACGGCTCTCAGAAACACATTTGCGCGCTCTCACCCACCCGCTTCTCTCTTGCCTCTTCTGCTCCAGGTCCAGGGACTTCTACCACACCTGCTACTGCCTTAGTGGTCTCTCCATCGCACAACACTTCGGGAACTCAGACCTCCACCATGAGACCATTCTGGGCCGAGACGAGAACCGGTTGGTGAGTCCTGGACGCAAGCCTGTTCTGACTTCCATTCACGTGGCAGTTTGATAGGAAGTGCTGGGCTGGTACCTGATGTTGGAGTCAGGTGGTCCTCATGCTCCTGTGGTCTCCTCCAGGCCCCCACTCACCCCGTCTACAACATCTGTCCAGAAAAAGTGGCTCTGGCTCTGCAACACTTCCATCGGCTGCCGGTTCCAGACAACGCCGCAGGTCCATCAGAACCGACTGCTAAATAACGTCGGGGGACCCGATCTGTGCGCCGTGCTCAGGAGCGGCAGCAGGAAGTGAGGTCACCGGCGCACAGTTTCTCAGTCAGGTCCCTGCTTTTCTCAGAAATAAGTTAATAAATGTTTATGAAAGCTTTTGTTATATTTCGGTCTTGGCTTCTTGACAACTTCTGCTTGAGTGATCGTGCCATCCCTCAACCGCTGCTCCACCCCAGGTCTCTGACTGATGACTCATCCTGATGGAGGCGCCACCAGACTTGTTTCAAACAGGATCCACTTGCATTTGTAAACTTTCAGTTTAGTTAGTCAAAAGGTTTTTAATCTAACAAAACCACACACTTCTCTTCCTGATCCACTCGTCATTCAACTTCCCGATGAAGATGGGAATCAATAAAAAAAAAAAAAATTCCACCTGACACACAAAAATAATCACCATGGTATAAGTCACATGACAGGAGACAAGACCAAAATTAAGAAATAAAAAAATACAAAAACACTCATGATTTTTGACTGAGTAAAATAAACATGATCACACAGAACAGAAACCCAGGAAAAGCAACAAACATTGAGGGGAAAATGTCAGAACTGAAGTTAAAATACTAGTGAATTACCACGATATTAAAGACATTTATCCGTGACAACGCGCTGGAAACAATACATAGACAATAACTGAACAAATAACGGAGACAAACAAAATCATGCCAAGATCAAAAACCTAAAAAATGGTCCAAAATATTTGGAGGAAACAGAAGCACCAGGATGCCAGGTCTTACCATCCCTGGGAGGTTGTGCCTGAGATAACTCGAACATGTGTGGAGCAATACAGCGCTAACCGTAAACAGCCACTCGGCAGAGGTTAAAAACCAATATTTCAGCAAAGACGCAAACACTACAGTAGAAGTGACGCCGGGCAGCAGACGGATATTTTGAGCGTCACTCCTGTTGGAACTTGTGGAAACAGGAAGTGATGCGTTGAAAGGATAAAATAGTTTATTTATAGTCTCATAGTAAAGGTCGGCCTCAACTTGCAAGACAATAGTTGGCAGTATGTACAACATACTCGTAAGTTCCACGGAATGGAAGCGGACATGGTAGCGATTCGTGTCCTCCCAAGTGAGATTGGAAACAATATACAAACACAAATTTCCTAAACACGCAAAACGCTTCCTTTTTTTCCCCACGCAGGGAGGGGGCGGGGCAGAATATGTAAAGCACATCACATGACTCGGTTCTTGAGACGGGAGCTAGCTGCTGACAATATCTACGTTCGACCCTACGAGTGACTCGACGTCTTGGCCACTACAAAACTATTTTAGCAAACATCCAATCACGGCGTCTCTCTCTCTCTTTTTTTTTAATGGAGTCATTCTACGTCGAGCTAAGAGGACAGGACACCACACGACTTCAGGAATACTCAAAAACAATGATTCAACAAAACCACATTTCCTTCGTACGAAATGCGTGGCGGCAGAAAACGCTGCGGTGGGGCCTGAGGTGGCTTCGTTCACATTCGTTCGTGGGGTGGGGGTGGAGGGGTGCTAACTGAGTAACAAATCAAAACAGTGCTCAGAGGAGAACCTCCAGAAAACAAGACGACAGGAGGAGGAGGGGCTACGCTGGGGGGGAAGGGGGGGTCGAGTCCTTGAGTAGCCGAGCTGCCTCTTTCGTGGAGGGGGTGGGGGGGCTGAGGAGGGAAACCTGAAGCTCTCCTGAAGTGCAGTCATCTCAGCACGTGGAGCTCCAGCAGAGAGCAGGAGCAGCGAGGGGTCTCCGGCACCGGGCCTCAGGAGCGTCTCCTCTCGGGTGCCCCTCCCGCGCCACCTCGGTGGGTCGGCCCGTGCGAGGGCCCTGCGGGTCTCTAGCTGGCCTCCACACGCGGCTTCTTCCTGCTGGGCGGCTCCTCGGGCTCTGACTCGGAGCTGGAGTCGGAGCCGCCGTCGAAGGCCGACACGGCGCTGCCTTTGGGGTTGGTGTATAGGCTGCTGTCCGAGGACGAGTAGTTGGTCTGCAGCTGCGCTGAACCCTTCACCTTCTCCAGGGCGCGGACTGGGGGGACGGACGGACGGAAAACACCACGTCACCAGCTGAAGACAACCAGGCGGACGCATGCAATCACAGCGTGAGTGTGTTCGTGACATGGGCAGTGAAGGAGTGGTTTCATGGAAGACTGGAATTAGGTTGAGGAGCACAACATCTGGCAGGAGCAGCAGGAGCTTCAGAGAAGAGCAGCAAGCGTGAGGAGACAGGAGGAGCAACAGGGGAGCAAGAAGAGAAAAGAGTGAAGGAGCAGGGTAGGCGAGGAGAGAAGATGAGCAGAGAACAGCAGACAGAGTGAGACCCAGAGTGAGGAGCAGAGAACAGAGTGAGACCCAGAGTGAGGAGCAGAGAACAGAGTGAGACCCAGAGTGAGGAGCAGAGAACAGCAGACAGAGTGAGGGGCAGAGAACAGCAGACAGAGTGAGACCCAGAGTGAGGAGCAGAGAACAGAGTGAGACCCAGAGTGAGGAGCAGAGAACAGCAGACAGAGTGAGACCCAGAGTGAGGAGCAGAGAACAGCAGACAGAGTGAGGAGCAGAGAACAGCAGCCAGAGTGAGACCCAGAGTGAGGAGCAGAGAACAGAGTGAGACCCAGAGTGAGGCGCAGAGAACAGAGTGAGACCCAGAGTGAGGAGCAGAGAACAGAGTGAGACCCAGAGAACAGAGTGAGACCCAGAGTGAGGGGCAGAGAACAGCAGACAGAGTGAGACCCAGAGTGAGGAGCAGAGAACAGAGTGAGACCCAGAGTGAGGGGCAGAGAACAGCAGACAGAGTGAGGAGCAGAGAACAGCAGCCAGAGTGAGACCCAGAGTGAGGAGCAGAGAACAGCAGACAGAGTGAGGAGCAGAGAACAGCAGCCAGAGTGAGACCCAGAGTGAGGAGCAGAGAACAGAGTGAGACCCAGAGTGAGGCGCAGAGAACAGAGTGAGACCCAGAGTGAGGAGCAGAGAACAGAGTGAGACCCAGAGAACAGAGTGAGACCCAGAGTGAGGGGCAGAGAACAGCAGACAGAGTGAGACCCAGAGTGAGGAGCAGAGAACAGAGTGAGACCCAGAGTGAGGGGCAGAGAACAGAGTGAGACCCAGAGTGAGGGGCAGAGAACAGAGTGAGACCCAGAGTGAGGGGCAGAGAACAGAGTGAGACCCAGAGTGAGGGGCAGAGAACAGAGTGAGACCCAGAGTGAGACCCAGAGTGAGGGGCAGAGGGGCGGCGGCTACCTTGCTGCTCCAGTAGCGCGTTCTGCCTCTTGAGGTCGTCGATGTCCTGCTGGTGCGTGAGGTTTTTCCTCCGCATGTATTGGATGTACTCTGTGGCTTTGTCTAGGATCTGAGCTCGAGACGCCTGTTTGGTAGACTGCTGTTAGTGACACATGCAGAGATTGAAGCCATGACGCCAGAACACAGAGGAACAGTTCAATTTCATCACATCCTCTAGCTGCCCCGCCCCCTCCTCCACCCCCCACCCCCGCTGAGGCCTGACTGATGAAGGACACTACCCCTCCAGAAGGGTACCGCTCCACTGCACCTGGTGTGAGCGGATGCTGCTGCTGCTGCTGCTGCTGAAGTGACCCTCCCCGCATCACTGATACCAAGTCCAAGCTACTCTGACTCCTGTCCTGACTGAGACTCACAGCAATTGAATTGGCTGCGAAACTGGATCTCCTCAACATAAAGTCACAAATAGGAACTAGACTTCATCTTAGTAACTGGCTGACTCTGCTCCCAGACCCCGCCCCGACTAAACTGGACCAACCTTTTCTCCCTGCAGGGCGGGCACCGAGTCCCGCAGGCTGTGGAAGCTGTCTTTGATGTGATCCCTACGCTTGCGCTCCAGAGCATTGTGGTGAGCCCGTTTGTCTGCCTGCAATGAGAGAGTCACATGACCTTCAGAGCCGGGCGACAGGGCACAAGGGGAGGGAGAGCAGGGCGGGTTCGCCGCCTCTTGACCCGCTCCGCAGCACTGTCGCGACACTAAGAAGTCCGGTCCAGTTTCTACAGCAGGAGGCTGACGAGCGACCGCCACTTAACTAGTTCCGTGGGTGATGGTGGTCCTGGTGGGTTTGCTCAGATCCACGCCCCGTTTTGTGCCTGCTACTTACCCGGTTTACCACAAAATGGTTCTGTTTTGGAACAATTCACCAGATAAGTCCAAATTAAAGAGAGCAGTGTGCCCTTCCCTGCCCCTGCTGGTGACCCCTGACCCCACACTGCAGTCCGCGTTTGTCTTTCTCAGCAGGAGGTGCTCAAATTCACGTCCAGGTCCGAGGCATGGAGGGGAACGGCTGCCAAACCTCCAGCCGCCACTCAAATCTGGACTACTCTGCGATGGGGTCCGTCTGGGCGCCAAAACAAGCCTGACATCAGACTAGGTGCGAGAAAGAAAAAGGCAGAGCAACGCTTGCTGGTTGTCATGGCAACAAGCGCAACAAACCTGGAACCCCTCCAGGATGATGAGGCGCTGTGACAAACTACCTGGTGTTTGATAAAATCCTTGGGCGAGACCAACACTGGCCACTCGTGGCACGAACACTTCTCTCTCTCTCTCTCTGATAGACTCTGAGACGCTCTGACTCGCAGGTCAGTAGCCAAAAACCCACCTGTCAGTTACGGAAAGTTCTCAACCTTCCTCTGCAACACCTGCTGAGCATGAGCATTGAAATGATACCCGAAGCAGAACCACGACTGGAAGGGACCCAAGCATCTAGCAGACCCAGGTCCTGATGGACGTCTAGCTCTGGACTCGTATGTCCACCCTCAGCCAGAGGCTCAGGAAGCCCAGCACACACGGAGCAGGTGCTCTTCTAGCAGTCGGCAGCTGGTTCTATTCATGCGAGTCCAGGACCCGTACGGTGACCCGGAGCTCCCCGCTTCGCCATCTCCTGCTGCAAAAACCATCAGTTCCAATACATCTGCAGCAGGAGCAGCGGACAGATGCAGGCGGCCGGGCCCAAAATAAAAGCAGGTCCAGGCAGCGCTCCAGTCCTCTGGGCAGATCCGGGGAATATCAGAAAAGCCAGATATATTTCATCAAGTGGGAAACAGGAAACAAGCAGTGGAGGACAACGGCCGATCCCAAAATGCAAACAAGCACTCGGACTGTCACGAGGATTTGTACCGGCAACTCTGAAACAGGAAACCCGTCACACTAAATCATCAGACGCGCTGCTTTCCCAAACCTGCTGTTTTTCAGCGCAAGCTTGCACATCAGCAACATTATTTCACTGCGCGAAATTGCGACGTTTGATGATTTCCCCCCCAAAGTTTCGCTTACGATCAAAGCCCTCATCGTTGACACGTCACATACCAACACATTCAACATGGCGGAGCGCTTCATAACCAGGCACCTGGTTCTGTACAACGAAACACAAAAAATTAAAAGGTTTGGAGGAGAATAGATGGGCAGATGGTGCGTGTACCACCACGCTCATGTCAATTGTTGTATGGAAGGACTGATAAATCCGAGCGTCCATGTAAATAGAGGATGAGCTCTGTGCAGCCGTTCAAGAGCAGCTTCCTTCCTCACAAGTTTCATGAAACACACGAGGAGCGATATTTCATATAAAATCCGCAATTTTGTGATCGCAGAAAACCATAGGGCCGTTTTTTATCCACTGTGACTTACATCGTGAATGTAATCGTGTGTGAAAGGACCTGAAAGCAGGGGTCACCAATAAGGTGCCCGTGGGCACTAGGTACCCGCAGAGGCCAAGGGAGTGTAGTTTGTATTCTCATTCATACAACATTTTTCATCATCCCAAGTACTACATCGATTACTGAAAGGGTTTAATACAGAGCTCTCAAACTGGTCCACACAGGAGCTGCAGTGTTCAAGCCAAACAAGCTCACACACACAGTTGAACCAATCAGGTGTCGGCTGAGCCAAACAGCACCAGACTCACCAGATTCTGCGGCCCTGTGAGGACCTGTGTGAGACCCCTGGTTTCATCGGCAGGTCACGTGATGAGCGGCGGACCAATCAGGAGCCAACACATCACACCAGTCACCAAACCAACAGTGAAGCTGCTTTTTACGGTCATAGTGAAGTGATGAGTCACAAGTCACACCAGGACTTCAGGTGAGCTGACGAGTCAGCTCCCGAGTCGCCACGACTGAACTGTTTGGGATTACTAAATGATATCCTTCCATTTCATTTTTAGAATGGGATTCATTTTCGACAACAGGTTCAGCGGCCAGGAGTGAGAGGCACAGGACACCATTCTCACTCACTCAAATAAAAAATGAAATTAAACTCTAGCTCACATTTCCATCCTGTAGCTCCAGGTCTCCATGCACATCTGACCAGATGTCCAACACCAAGTCATGTCTGAGCACTACCCCTCTCCAAAGGAAGGAGACACCGGCACCAGATTTGCCTTCAACACTGACAAACACAGCATGAGACTAGGGCCAGACTCCAGCGGAGAACTGGACGAGCAAGCTGTAACCAGGAGCTTAATCATTCAGCCAGGACACGAGCGCAGAGGACAGACGCAAACAACAGCAGCTAACAAGCACACAGGTCGACAGCATGGTTGAGCTCATGTCGACATTTAAAAGAGATACAGGACAGAGGTTTGTAGCTCGTGCTGTTTTACAGTGTTTGACCTAAAAAGGCTCCAAAACTGAGCAGATTTTTCCATCAATAACTAACAACAGGTCAGGAATATGTGCTCAACGGACTGTGCTTGTCTCAAATGTATTAACTGTATTAAATCCTTGTTAATATTTGGAAAGTACTTTTCAGACCCCAGTCTGGTAGGTGGAACACCTCTGGTGCCAGGGTTTCCACGAGGCTGGAGGAGGCTGATCTGACCGGAGACTTGACACAGGCAGAGTGAGACATGACAAAGCAAGGATCCACTTAAAGCCCTGTATGTGTCAAGCCGTTATCGCAGTTCAGGATCGTGTCAATACAAGAAAGGCTGAGCTTCAAAACACATCTCACAGGCCCAGGAAGAGCTTCCCCACCTGCTTTGCTGCTTTATGTTGTAACCAATAGAAGCTCCTGCTGCGGGACATTAGCGATTATTGCACTATTTTGGTTCCGGAACTGAGACCACCCAAACCTGCCAGAACTCAGTATTTCTCCGGTTGAGGATAACAGCCTTCTCAGCCTGACTGTCAGTGAGGCGCAGATCAGACACGCGATCTGATCTATGGGACAGATCTATGGGAGGATTGTCCAGGAACATGTTGGCTACCTGGCACCAGCAGCGTGTGGGCGGACTGGAGTCGTGTCGGGTGTTTTTCTCGCCAAGAGCAACAGATCTACGTCATTCATTCGAGTTCGGGAACCGCAAGACACCGCTCTCCTCCAGCAGAAGACGCAGAACCCAACCTCGCGGCGACGCAAATAAAATCGAGGTCAACGGAAAAACGTATTCGAAGCGGGATGAAAGGGTCCACTCTAAATTTAGACGTCGCGGATGGGGGTTACCCTGCGGAGATCCGGAACCAGCGCCGCAGCGCCTCACGCTCGACGTGTTCGACAGTCAATTTCGACTAAAGCCTCCACCTGGATCGGTTAGGGAAACCGAACATTCAAGAATGAGAAGTCAGTCACACAAATTAATGTCGAGAATAAATCCACCCCCTCAGCGTTACGCACCACAGAGTGATATCTCGGTGATTCTTCCTGCAAAAAAACAGAACAAAAAGTACAATTGTAGCCGACAGATCTGACTGTTTCGCTGAAATCACTAGAGCTAAAGAGCATGTGAGCGTGTATATATATATGTGTGTGTGTGTGTGGTGAGGATGAGCAAGCGAAGCTACAGGCGGCGTCAATAACACCGAGCACACACTGGAGGCTTACTGGCGGCTAACGCTAGCATGAAGCGGCTACCATCCGCCAGCCAAGCAGGACAACATGGAGGAAAACCAACACCCAGGAGGTCGTACTCACGTCACTGTCGACTTCGATGTCATCGTTATCGCTCATTCTTCGACAAGGTGGTCACGTTTGGAGGGACGCGAGGCTAAAAACACACCATGGAGCAGTGTAGCACCGAGCTGGACTGGCTGACCGAGGTGGACCGTCTCCACGTGACTACACACAGCTGCCGCTGCGCAGAGCGCAGGCGCAGGGCGGCGGGGGCCTCTGGGAATTGGAGTTCTCCTTTCTGACGCCTCACTGGGAGCCAATACAGGGGCTGATAAACATGTGCGGTTCACGCAGAAAGTGAACGTTGTAATTCGATTTTATGGCACAAATAAGTGTAACAAACTACTATGAGTTACTGTTTTTATCACGCTAGCGACCTGCACCGTTGTCCATGTCACAAAGCTATATCACTGATGCACAAGACACGTGGCAGCTAGGATGAGAACAACAACAACAAACATGGAAGAATCATCCCTGAACAAAAGCATCTGTTTGCTTTTGTTCAAGGAGGTTTTTCACTACACAATGGCCAGGGTTTCCACTACTCTGGATGGACTTATTAAACCCTTCAATTCTTATGAAATTGAATTTTTTATACAAATACTTTCAAGCCTTAGTTTAAGGTGATACAAAAACTTGAATACAGGCACCACGGTGATTTATTGTGCTATTGTCAAACTGATGCAAAACAAACATTTTATTGTTTAAATGTATGTATGGCTCCATCATTAGTTTCATTAATATACCAAATTCATTCACATTGCAAAATGTGGCTCCTTGTGGCAAATCTTGAAAATATTTGTACAAGAATTTCAATTTTCTGGTGCATCAGTGGGATCAGTGGGGCAGGAACTGCTGCACTCCCTGTTGTCTGGAGAGCAAACTGTTGAATGAAATTAAATTAAAGCGATTAATTGCAATTAAAACACTTGAATGCATTTTTTTGTAATTAATTAATCGTAATTAACGTGTTAAAGTCCCACCACTAATATATATATATATATATATATATATATATATATATATATATATATATATATATACTAGTATACGATACAATAATACTTTTGACAGTTGACAGTTTAAAAAAGCAGCTTTAGAAACTGCTAATATTCCTCAAACACTGTGTTAAATAAAGCGTGTTTGTGAAACAAAACATTGTTGAGGCAATCTCGGCAACATCTCAGTCCACAGGATCGCATCATCATCCTTGTTGGCCTTGGAGGTGGACAACAACACGGTGGCTAGTTTGGAGTGTCACTCAGACTGTTGCTGAGTAACACCGGAGCTCCAGAGAGGTCGAGGTGAGACGACCGAAGTGGGAGCCATGAGATGCCTTCCCAGCTCGGCCTCAGCTGCTTTGTGTGTCTGTTCACGAGGTTCCCCTAATCTGATGTTTGTGTGGACGCTTGTCCTCCTGAGTGGTGTTTGTGTGCTCCAGCGGGGTCTTTACGGCGCGGGGGTCGTGCGGCGCACAAATAATCTTCCCTTTACACAAATTTGTCCTATAGATAAGGAGCTTACGCCGTGGATTATTTTGCACTCCAACATTGGCTCTGTGATTGCATGGAAGTGTTGTGGGGGGAGTGCACTCCCCACCAGAGGTCAAGAGGGCACAACAGCTGTGGGAGACACCCGGCTGGCCCACCGTCCAGCGTTTTCGCCCACTGCCAACTGGTTGATGCTTCCTGCGGAGGCGAACGGGGTCACGGCACGTGACTGTAGAGCCATTTAAGGGAGGAGAACACAATAAGGGCGGGTTTGAATAATGCAGCTGCTGCAGGAGCATCCAGCGCTGCAGCTGCATCTCGGCTAAGATTTCAGGGAAATCATAATGAGGTAATGGAAGGCTGAGGCCCCTCCCACCACACACACACTCACACACACACTCAGAGTTATGAAGTGTTCCTGAGGAGCACAGCGAGAGGACATTGATTAGCTGTAGCAGGAAAGAGAAGTAAAAATGTGAAGCAGCACACTGTAATTACAGCTGATGGGGGCGCCCCTCCCCCGTCCCGTCCTCACTGGGCCCAACTGGTTGGACCATTAAACCCCCACCCCAACACACACACACACACACACACTGCAAACATTGTACACATGACGATGTAGTTGTTGCAGGACGTATAAAAGAAAAGGAGGGAGCAACTTGCGTCCTCATAAAGGGTTTACCCAACTGTAAATGAAGTTTGGTCTCAGCGTTCTGTCAGCATGAGGAAGCGTCTTGGATGAGTATCTAAAGATGCAGTCGCTAGTTCTCCAAACACGGAGTCAGAAACAAAATAGCAATCTCCATTTGTACTACCAGCTTTATTACTCAAGGTTTACAACCTTTTCTAAAATTAATATTTTCCACAACTACAGTGACTTTTCTGTCTCAATTTTTACAACTAGTGCAACTTTGTACTGATACTACAGCTGTTTACGCTTCAAATACCAGCCGAAAATACCCACTATTATTCAAAGTACATCTGCCAACATTTCTACCACAAAATACGACCACTGTTTTTGTTGGACAGGAACCAAACACTGTTCTCACGACCACTTCCACAGTCACAAACAACACAAACAGAGCTATTATTGGTACCTCAACAAAATGAAATACTACAGCCAAAACTACACAGTACAGTAAGGACATGAATACTTTTAATTCTTCTGCTGCTGCTCTTCCTCTACCTCTAATGCTGTATATCAATCAGAACTATGATTCGGATTCCCAATTTCACTCAAATTGTATTTCTAGTTCTAGCACTTGAATTTGTACTCCCATTACAATGATCTTTTTCTCTTCTTCTAAGGATATACATTACTATTTGTACAGATACTCCAAAACGGTTTCTAGTACAACTACTTCCACTATTATCAATAAATATTATTACTACTTCAGCTGCCAATACAGCCAGTATTTCTACTAATGCACCTATCCACACCCCCAATATGATGCTAAAAACCTATGGTGTTACTATTTTTAATACTACTGATTGGACTATACTTGTGCAGTTACTCACCATCCAATGACCATAAATGACAGCAGATTTAAACTGGGGAAACACCACCATGGACGACAATGAAACAGCGACCTCTGTCGGTTGACGTGTCAACAACAAGGCGCACTTTACAACCTGGTCAATCTTCTTGCACTTTGATACAACAATCAAAAGGTTTTTATCAGCTCACTGTGATTCAAAACAGAGGAAGAACTCGTGACAGTGGAGAGTTCCTGCAGCAGCGGCAGCACGGAGCCGGAGCGTGTTTTGATTTGTCAACTCAAACCTCAGGTGAGTCGATTTCCCGATCCTATGACGTAACTACTCCAACACCTAGTTCAGTAACTACTGCTACTATTACTGGGAAAGTCATTGTATAGCATTAAGTATTAACAAATAGATTTCCGTCCAGGTAGACATACAAGATATACCGGGGGACAGAAGTAGCAGACGTAGATGAGAATGGAGAGAACAAGAGGCAGGAAAAGGATGAAAAAAGCAACTCCCAAACTGGGCTCCTGTGGGGGGGGGGCACAGTGTGGTGTTTGGAAAAAAAACACCACAGCACATGAGCAACATCAAAGACACAACAACAGAGCTCAAGGACAGCACATATGTAAAGGGGGAAGGTTGTTGGGATGGCAGTCCTCCCAGAGCAGATATTGGGAGGGGAGCTGCAGCTACATTGGGCGCTGCTGCCGGCCTACCTTTCTGCCTTCAGATGAAGGGAGGCACAGTGGGGGCCAAAGAACAAGGGTGAAGAGTCAGTGATGAGAAGGGAGTCTCTCCGAGTCTCCTGGTGGCTTGTTCCAAAATGTCAGAATTCGATGGCCAGATTCAGCCAAACCGAGCTGACAACTTCTACACACTGTTATCCTCTTTGTGAAGGTGCTCAGAAATGGCCTTCTGCTTGTGACTGAGCTCACATCGCTGGAGTCCGCCCTGCACAATCCATCAGTCATGATGGGCAGCTTCTTCATGGCCAACAATTTCCGAACTTTGCAATAAAACAGGTAGCCACCTCGACCAATCAACAGGAAACTTGTTATCATAAATCCAATCATGAACACGTCTTCAACATCCTTCATGGAAAGGATCGACAAGCGTGCAATCCTCCACTTCTCCCAGGCCTGCGGCCGATGTTACCATTGTTGTTAACACTTCATCTTGGGAACTACGATCATGGAGTCCCACAGTCTCAGTCTAGATATGCCATTGAACGACAGCTTCAGCTTCAACACCACCACCAAGCAGGATTTTTTTCAAGTGTGCTGTACTGAATAAAAGGTTACATAAAAAACAGTGCGCTGTACAAATACTCAAGTACAGCATGTGCTGAGATACATTGTCCTGGATGAGTCACGCTTGGACAACAACAGCAGCAGCAGCAACAACTCTGTTCAACTTACCCAACAGGACTTTTTCACCTGAAATTAAGAGCACATCAGGAACATTACTCTTCTGTGATCCAAATGATTGAATTCATCTTCAAAACGTTGCAGTAAAACAATGTTTTTATTGTGCATTTTCACCAGTCACACGCAACTGTCAAAATAAAAAACCTTATATGTACAAACCTACCTCCAGAGTCCCGAGGGAAAAAAAAAAGAATAAATAAACAAAACACGTCTATGTGAACGTCACTTTGTACCAACACCTAAAACTGCATCATGACGCACACAACATGAAGCCGCAAGTCTGAAGGTAGTATACCACACCGCTACTTTGCTTCTGTCTTTACTGTCTTTTCCCACTACAACTACTACTACTTCAATGACTTCAGCCCATTTACGTCATTGTTTGTACTCATATAATCATTACACAATAAAATACTGCGGTCGCTACTCTGACATCTAGTGCTGTATCATGTACTATGACTGCTAATCTTAATGCCTATTTGACGACTCACATTTCTAACACTGGACTGTTTTGAGGGGCTGACAAAGCAGAAGACAGGAGTACATATCGAACTGAGACATTAATGACTAACAAACACAGGGCTTCAGGTTATCAGACTGACATTACTGTAACTGACTCAACCATTTCAGCAGCTGCATGTGGAAACTGTTGTTCACACCGAACGTGACTTCCGCGTGCAACACGACTGATTTGCATCCAAAGTCAATGGAGTTGGGCAATTTGACAGCGATCAGCGGCGACCAACATGGCCGCGACACGACTGGAGTGTGCGACGCTACGCGATTTGAGCTACATGCGGCGATTCCGGCTACTTAAGACGACACGACTGGGCTACTGCGACCAGTCGCGGAGCGTTGACCAATCAGAGACCAGATCCGCGAGTGATGTGTCCCGGCGGAGGCGAAGCAAATCGCTGCGGTTGTTTACATGCAGACATTCTGCCGTCCTGTCGTGAGTGACACAAATTGTGCATTTTTTAATTTCCACCGGAACATAAATAGGAAGAATCTTGTCTGGAGGGAAAGTTAGCCACAACGGTGGCATTCCCGGTGAGTTGAAACCTTCATTTACCTAAGTTTACTTAAGTTATATTCGCCTAAACGCAATGTCCACCGAGTTTACGAGGCAAATGTACTGCTGCGACTGTAGAAACTACGCATGTATGGTGACGGGATAAATACGTACTGTTTCTGATTTAATTTAATTCAGATGAGACGTCCTGAGGGGTCAGTTTATATGAGGGGAGGATGGTGACCGAGGAGCGGAGTGGTCAGCGGCATCTACTCTCTCCTGGAGCCCTTCATCTCCAAGAGAGACCTCGGCCAACATGACTGGAGAGGTGGCAGCAGCAGCAGCAGCAAGGTAGGTTTGTAATTTATTCGATAATTTATTGTTGACATTCTGAATACTAGCTCAATATAAAAAAAAAAAACGTATGCAGCTTTCTGTATTACTTGTTTTTCCAGTATAGCTAGTACAATAATGTAATCACGCTATGCTGTCATTAATGAGAGGAGGAGGATGGATCCACTCATGATGTTCCTCTGCCTCACCTGGTGCTGCTGCTGCATCTCCTCCACCTGCCACTGCCTCTGACTCTTTTTGTGGAAAATGGCTTTACAGAAAAAATAAAATCAAAAGCACTTTGCAAAATGTCAACAAATTGAGTTGAACACAGCTTTGTTTTATTGCAGAGATGAATTATACATGGAAGGACCTATGCTTTGTTAAAATAGGTGGCTGACTCTTGAACGAGCAGTTGTGGTGCACTGATAACTGTTTTTTCCACAAAGGAGAAGCCTCATCTGTGACAAAACCATATGCGGTCGGTGGCCGTGGTCCTCTGGTCAGCTCCTGGAAGTGGAGACTCATCACCAACACTGAAGCAGTTGGTGATGAGTCTCCTGTTACCGAAGACCTGCAAAATATCAAACATACATGGATATGTAAACATACAGTATATATGTTGGTGATAATTGAACAAAGTATATATCAACCACACAACAGTATATCAACGACAGGATAAATAGTTTCATCACAATGCATTTAACTGTTGCATTCATTGATTACCACAAAGTGGCGTTAACACAAGACTCAAAAAAAATATAAATGTTGTTTCAAATACTCTCGTTTTCGTGTACATATTATTGGCGACGACAGATTACATATCTCCGAATATTACTTCAAGCATACAGCAGATACGACCGCGGACTTGATGAATTGATGACAGTTCAGAAAGACTTGGACACAAGTCGCCGTACATAACGACACGTCGAGCTGCTTACCGAGGACAGACCGCGGCCACTTGGTGTCCTGGATTCGGCCACTGATCCGGACCAACAGGTCGTCCAACTCGCGGCGGTTCCGCCTGAAGTAACGTATCCCGGTGACGCTGCTGGGGGAGGTGGTGAAATTCACCAGTGTGAGCGGCTCTGGTGAATGCTACGAAACGAGAGACGTCTCTTTTTCCGTGTTTTCATGTCATAAGTGGCGAGCACGGGCTCTGCCATCTTCAATCCACCGTCCACAACAACTTGAGACCACGCCCCCCGGCAACTGACTACTGCGGCGACGTGTTCGATCCGGACAGGTGGCAACTTATGACGACCTGAGCAAGCTACCTGCTACTGACGACTGGCGCTACGGCGACTGAAAGTCGCGTTCGGTGTGAACATACCGTTACTCGTGGTGTTGTTGTTTTCTGTGTCGAGAACATAGGAACAAACATCATGGGAGCCCTACAGCAGGGGTGTACAAGTCGGTCAAAGGGCCGGGGTGGTGTAGGACTTTGTTCCAACCCATCTCACACACAAAGCTTCACCAATCAGGTCTCTGGATAGTGTTATTGGTTGATAGGTGCTGCATGTTTCAGCTGACACCTGCTGCACACTGTGTGCTTGATAGGTTGGAACAAACACCTGCACCACCCAGGCTTCTTGAGGACCAGTTTGGACACCCGTGCTCTTCAGTCTCGATCTAGATATGCCACTGAACGACAGCTTCAGCTTCAACACCACCACCAATGGCTCGGACTGGGATGAGCCACGACTTTCACCAGCGATGAACAAGATCATCAACACCCTGATGGTCGTGACGCTCTTCATCGTGATGGTCTCCATGGGCTGCACCATGGAGGTGCCTAAGATCAAGGTGACCCTGAGTGTCAGCCCCCTCCGGTGAGCTGCTTAATACTCACCCTCTTGCCTGCAGGCTCACTTGATGAAACCGAAGGGCGTGGCCATCGCGCTGCTGGCTCAGTACGCCGTGATGCCTCTGACAGCCTTCGTCCTGGTTAAGGTCAGTGCTGCTCCTTTTCGTCAGAACTGCGTCCGTACAGAAAAGGAACACACGTATTGATCAGTGATCAGAAATGCTGAATCAACTGAGGCTCCTGTGCTGCAGGTGTTCAGGCTGACGGGCACGACAGCCATCATGATTCTGATTTGCGGATGTTGTCCAGGAGGATCTCTGTCCAACATTCTAGCACTGGGCATCAAAGGAGACATGAACCTCAGGTAAATCCCAAATGCTGTTTTGAAGTTCTTGAAAAGTAGCTTCAAAGTAAACCCAACACACACAAAACAAAAATATCAACCTGAATGAAAGACAACTAAGAGAACGATGTTTGGTTATTTACTTCTCTTTGTAAATTCAGCACGCCTGAGCTATTTCACCATAAAAAGTTCATTTAAGGACACAGAGAGCTGGACCTGGTCAATCATCACCAGGGTTCTGCAGGTGTTAAACGTTGAGTGAGTGGGCGTGGTGACATCTGAAGTGTGTCGGTCCAGATGTGTGAGACACTCACCTGCTCTGCTCCTCAGCATCGTGATGACGTCGTGCTCCACCCTCCTGGCCCTGGGCATGATGCCACTGCTCCTCTACATCTACTGTCACAGCTTCCCACACCTGCAGAGCGCCGTCCCCTACAAGGATATCACGCTGTCGCTGGTCATGATCCTCATCCCCTGTGGCATCGGCATCCTCATCAATCACTACCGACCCAAGTATGCCAAGCTTATCACCACGGTGGGTGGGCTTTAACACTTTCTCTCTCCCTACTGCCACTGCAGACAGTTTTACCCCACGACTGCACAGGCCTGTGCCCCAGAGTTATAGGGCCCGCACCCTGACCCTGCAGTATGTAGTTACAATACAGCAAAAACATATACAATTATTAGATGATTAATGACTGGGATAATCTTGGTAATTCGCTGTTAAAGACCACCCCAGATGTTTCCATGGAGCACCACTTTGAAATGCTCAGCAATGATGTACTTCAGGCCCCCGCAATCTTGGTCAAAGGTCAGTCAGACTGAGCTTCGGTTTCAACTCGACTGACATGAAATATCTGCGCCTTGCCTTCATAGGTTTTTCTGCAGGGAATCACAACACTGGCAACTAACAGAACCAAGGCTGCCGACACTTATAACTTGGGCAAAACACTTGTCCCTCCACACAACTCACATGTTCTTAAAGTTCCAGAACCTGGTTAGAAAATGAAGTGTTGTTGTTCTCTCCTGCCAGGTCGGCATGATCATCATGGTGACAGCCATTCTCATCATCTGCATAGGCTCTAGTGTGGCAGTCGGTGGCTCCTTGCTCAACTTGTTCTCGCCCCCCCTCATGGCCACCGCAGCTCTCATGCCGTTCATTGGCTACTCTTTCGGCTACATCATCTCCTCCATCTTCAAACTCAAACAGAGGTGAGTTCCTGAAACTCAAGTGTGACGTGACTGTCACTGCCCTATTTGCTTCTTCATCCCGTTTTGCTTCCAGGGCTCAGGCTTATGACGTCATTTCCTGTCCGCATGCGCACATTGGTATTTCAAGACGTAATTTACAGAGTATATACTCATATTAACTGAGACCTTGTAGGCAAGATAGAAAACTGCATGCAAATTCCACAGAAAGATCCAATTATTTCATCTGAAATCTTGTTAAAATATCCAAATTGTTGAATACAAGTAAAATGTAGTGATATATATATATATAAAATAAGGTTAAAATACAGTTAATACGTCGGCGTAGTACTTTAGTAATTCAAAGTCTGCTTCTCTTGATGAAATACGAGTGTGTAGTGAGGCGTGGCGTAATGACGTTGCTCATTTTATTCTAATTTATGTGTCAAGCAGCTACACCCATGTGGACAGGAAATTACGTGTTGAAATACCAATGTGCGCATGTGGACAGGAAATTACGTGTTGAAATACCAATGTGCGCATGCAGACCGGAAATGACGTCATAAACCTGAGCCCTGGAAGCAAAACGGGATGAAGAAGCAAATAGGGCAGTAACAGTGACTCAAACACCACTCACCCTTCTCAGGGAGCGCAGGACTGTTGCTATGGAAACCGGCTGTCAGAACATCCAACTGTGCTCCTCCATTCTGAAGCTGGCCTTTCCACCACAAGAGGTCGGCATACTGTTCCTCTACCCGTTGGTCTACGGCTCAGTCCAGCTGATGGAGGCGGCGGTGCTCATTGTGCTCTACAGGTCATACCGGTATTATAAAGATCACACAGGAGGTAATCACACACCGAGAACCCACCTGATAGTAAGTACATGGCGACTAGTTTACAGACAGAAGACCACATATCCAGTTGGGTGTGGGAACTGGGGTCGAATCCAGTCCACAGTGATGGAAGTGGGGCGGCAGGTGTTTTGTCTCCATGGCATCATGAAGGACAGAACAGGGCCCTTCATGTTATGACCTTCCCCCTGTGGTCATGACTGGAAGGGCGATGGTTTCCTCAGGATGCCAGGGAGCAGATCAGTTATGGTGTCTTGGGTGCAGGAAGAAACTCATCCACTGGTTGCCTCCAAGATAACAGACGTTCCATTGGCTGGAGGTGACTGCTCTTCGTACATACCCTGAGCTGCACGGCTCAGATGTGCAGGAGTTCTGGAGCTGACCTCGAGAGGGGTTTGGGACAGGCTGGCGGGCATCAACGTCTTTCATCCTGTGTGCAACTGGACACTGACTCTAGGATTCTGTCGTCCACAGAATCCTACCTGCCAGCAGCAAAGGAAGACACCGCAGCTAGACCTTCTTGTGGGACAATAGAAGAAGACAAGTAGCAGCCTGTTCGCCAACAAGCCACGTTTCATTTTATTAGCATTTTTTTTTACAGACTGGTTTTCATGACATGTCACACTGCACTCATTGATGGGGGTTTTCTTTCTCTGTGGTTTTACTGTCTTACTGCACTTTATTCTCTTCCGTTTCTCAATGTATCTGCCCTGCCTTTATCTGAGCTTCATGATCTTTGAACTGCCGCGGGTCAAGACTGATTCTGTGAGGTGATTTTAATTAGTTTTTTTATCAGAATCAGAATCAAATTTATTGCCATGATCAGTGGGGATCCCACCAACTAGTAAAGTGCGTTGGAATAAAGTGCTGTCAATAAAATAAAATAAAACAACAAAGGCTGGTCACCAATTCAACAGTCTGACAGCCGAGTGTATAGCACATTGTGACACAGTGTGTCTGAACGGTGCTATAAAACTGGTCATCAACGTTGTTGACCAGAATAATACTATTTATTATAATAATAATAATCCAACTGTTTAACTGGAATAAAAACAAATGAAATATGTATGTATTTAATATGAGTAGGGATTTTTTTAAATGAGTTTCTTCAAGTGTGCTGTACTGAATTAAAGGCTTCGTTGGAAACACTGCGCAATACAAATATTCAAATATGTACCGAGCCATGTGTTCAGGATGAGTCACACTTGTATGTAATAAGAAAAAAACACTTGCGCAACAACAAACACACAATGTGAAACAGCAACAACTGCTCAACTTACCCAACAGGACTTTTTCACCTGAAATTAAGAGCACATCAGGAACATTACTCTTCTGTGATTCAAATGATTGAATTAATCTTCAAAACGTTGCAGTAAAACAATGTTTTTATTGTGCATTTTCACTGGTCACACGCAATCTCAAAATAAAAAAAAACGTATATATACAAACCTACCTCCCAAGCTCCGACCAAAAAAAACAAAACTTGTCTACGTGAGCGTCACTGTAAAATTAGCTAAGTTCCAACACTTAAAACTAAAATCCATGCTGTACATAAAAAATATAACACATATGTACCCTAGAGTCTGATCTTAGTAAAATTAACTGCATGTCCGATACTTATCTGCAGTAGTAGTATTTACAGTAACGCATTGAGCCCATTTAAAAAAAAAAAAAAAAAAAAAAAAAAAAAAAAAAAAGTGACATGTCGAGATGGAGGGATGACCCCCAAAAAATGTTCCAGCAACATCGAAAATAGGGTGCACATACGTAACAACATTTTTTCTCATACGGGGGTGAAAACCTTCCGGTGTTTCTCCAGTTTTTCGACAGAGGTTAAAAAACATTGGAGGTAAAAAAGTGAGTGAAGCTGCTTGACACAGTCGAGGTCCCGCAGGCAGATCTAACGCTGGCTGTCAGTGGAGCGAGAGCGAGAGCGCGACACCGAGCACCGCTGCGGAGGAGACGGCGGGGTCTTGGATGACCGCTTGGCCTCCTCCTTGGATTTGGGGGTAGGTGAGGAGGAGCTGCCGGTGGGGGAGAGGCTACGGGAGCGGTTGTTCGACTTGGCTGGGCTGCGGGAGCGTCGGGGACTGCGGGAGGCCGAGCGCGAGTGGGAGCGAGAGCGGGAGCGGGAACGGGAACGGGAGCGGGAGCGAGAGCGAGAGCGGGAGCGAGAAGAACTGCGAGAGCGGGAGTGACTTCTGGACCTGGAAGAAAAGGAAACCCACGTGAGGACAGAAGACGATACCTGACAAGACGGCGCAGGAACACACACACACACCTCTTCTTGGCTGCTTCAACGAGTTTGATTTTTCTGCCGTTTATTTCCTTTCCTGACAGTTTGTCAAGAGCGTTTTTCAAATCACTGTGGGAGGCAAACTCAACCACCCTGTGGACACAGCGGCTTATTACAACGCTGGCATGGCTACATTCATCACCAGTACGAACTGAAATGTGTCACAAAACATCCGACATTGCAGGAAGACAGCATGCATCAATTTAGTGACAATATTTCAAGCTCTTAATTCACTAGCAAATAAAGTGTTTAAAGCTCGTTCGGAGAGCAGAGCTGCAGATGGGGACTCACCCTTCGTTAAGTTTGGGACGGTGTGCATCTGCAAATGTCACCTCTCCTGCTTGTCTCATGAAATCTTTCAAGTCCTACACACATAAACATCAGTCAACGTTCGCGACACAGATGGCACCAGAATCAAAGACTGTTAGAATGTCTATACAGGTTAAAACGCAAGTCCAAAAATCTCAAGATGCTCGGTGAGAAGATTGAAATCTTTTACTGAGGTGTTTGAGATGCGCTTGCCAGTCAATGGCTGTGTTTTTGGAGCTTTGAGATTCCTGGACCTGCTTTCTTAGCAACTACAAAGAGATTAACACCATCTGCATGTACTGAGCTGCAGTGGCGCCGTCTGGGCAGAATTTGGCACAAGAGCCCCATTTTCCCCGACAAGAGGGCAGGGTTCTGCACCGGGACCGCCCCCGTCTCGGCACCCCGCCTCAGTAAAGAGAGTGAACAGGGTGGAAGAGAGGAAACTACTACCTGAGAGCGACATAACAGCAGATTATATCCGTGGACACCTGGGAGGAATTCACACCCTCTTTCTCTCGCTCGTGTGGAACACCAGAGGGGGGGAGGAAGGGGGAGATATCGATCGATCGTAGTCCCTCAAATTAACGAACCATCGATCAACACGCCACCATCATCGACTCTCGCTCTCTCCTCTCCTTTCTCTCTGCCAACTCTCTGTTTCCTCTCTCGAGCTCTCAGCCACGTGCCGGATGCCCGCTGCGATCGAGCCAAGGGCCGCCAGCGCCTCTAGTGTGGAGCGAGCGCTCACAAGACCAGCAGGCACCGACTAGGAGTGGGGCACACTGGCTGACAGCACAGGCTCAACCCAGACAGAAGGACCCACAAGGGGTTTACTCCACCATAAGCGCGTTCTTCCACATGACACAACAGTCAGGCTGGCAAATAAAGGGGTGAAGAATTGGTTAAAATTTGAAAACAAAGAAATCTTTTGAAGCTGTTTCATCAATAAAGTGAAAAAACACACAATATAACTTAACATATGTTTATATTTGTAGCTGTAGCAACCAAGTGTGACAATACAGTCTAACAGTTTCATAATGCTTACTGACACCTAACATGTAGCAGTTCAGAATTAGTCAGCAGATGATGTGACTGAACTCACCTGCCAGCTGACTCTGGAGGACAAGTTCTCCACTCTCAAGCGGTTCTCAGTTCGCATCGGAGGAGGATTGCGACTGCAAGAGTTTGAAAACAATTCTCAAAAAGCACCTTTGCTCTTTGGCTTCTAGACAAGCACAGGCTGATCTTATTAGTAATTTTATCTGTGCAGTTTTTTACTGTTTTTCTTAACGGATTTGCTGCCTTCCATGTCTTAATTCTACTTATTTATTATTTTCAAGGTTTGTCTAATCCTGAATTTACTGTCTGTACAGCACTTAGTGACAATCTTGTGATGCTTTTAAGTGCTTTAAGAATATGGTACGGTAAGACTCAAAATACTTACCAATCAAAAACTGCATTAATTAAATTCATATTTATCCAGAGATACAGAAAAACTTTGAGTTTGACAAACCTCCGACTGTTCTGAGGACCTCGTCCATAACGATCAGAGAAACGTGCCCCACCGCCGCCACCTCCACCACCGCCTCCTCGCCCACGTCCGCCTTTCAGGCGAACCCGAGCGTGCTCAATCGTTACCCTGTCCACATGCAGCACACGCTTAGCACCAAAGGTCTCACTCTCGGAGCACGAGTGAAGCAGCCTTGCCTCTCATTGCAGAGCTCTTTGCCATCAAGTTCATACACTGCATCCTCAGCGTCTCTGGGATCATCAAACTCCTGCAACAAACACATTTGGGGTTACTGACACAATTACTGACGTCTCATGCGGAGGTCTTGATGATCGAGGAGACACAAGTCCAGTTTGCCTCAATCGCTCATATGTATTTGTAGGACAAGGGTTTAAAATGCCAGAATGTGTTTGAACACCTGAGGCACTGCCCTTTGGCAGTGGAACACTTAGATTCTGCACTATCAAAAGAAAGAGTATTCATTGGCAGCGACCCTGTCTAGGTGTTGCAGGTTTTCTTGTATTTTCAGCAAGAATTTGTTGTTTCATCTTGACAGAGCGCAGTACTCGATCTGAAAACGTGACCCACGGGTACAGCAGAACCAGTGGATTATAACGTTTGAGCTCCAATGGCCGGTGACCCAGCAAACTACAAGTAGAGCTCATGTAAGTACTCCATGAGGGTTACCAGCCAAACCGCGAAATCCAGTATCATTCTGACTACCAGAGACAGCGGAGGACAGGGGCCAAGAACGGTTGCTCCACCTCTGACTCAGCAATCACTTCTTAATATGATATCATGTCATGGTTTGTTTATGAACCAGAATATTATTGGCCCAGTCTCTGTGCACACTGGTGGTCGACCACTTCTTCACAAAGACAAAACAGAGATGTTTAATTTACAGTGGAACGCGACTGAAAAATATTTTAGAAAATGTTTCATTTGAAATGATAAGATAAACTCCTACATGACTCGTTTGATTATAAAAGCTAAAATGAAACCCCCATGTACTGCTGCTCTGAGTTTGGCCTCCCTAACTTGGTCTCCAACCTCCTCGACATGAGCTGTCCCTTGTATGACAAACTGGTTTCTAACCTTGTCCTTGAACGTCACTCCTAGTGACAAACTGAGCATCAGCAACCAAGCCACTTATAGCTCTGAGTGGTCGTTGAACTTGCCCTTGTCTCTGGGACCTGAAGTAAAATCATCTGTGACAGTCCTGTGGGGTTTTGCTCACCCAATTGAAGGTCTTTTTTTTTTTTTAATCCGGCATCATGCCTGAAGCACAGCGTTATTCCTGTAACTGAGTTACCAAGGAATGTTCTACATATTTTAAGGCACCAGACAAGAGAAAGAACATGTGTGACCTCGGTGAAACCTGACACATCGTCATAAATGGCCTCAGTATGTTGTAATGGTCATTAGATGAAGGGACACAGGCATTTTGCTCCTGAAAGAGACTCACGACAAATCCAAAGCCTCTCTTCAGGTCAATATCTCGAATCCTTCCGTATCCCTTGAAGAATCTCTCCACATCCTTCTCCCGGGCGGAGGGACTCAACCGACCGATGAAAATACGACATCCACTCATGGTGCACCTAAAAAATACCAACACACACACCCCGAGCCGTTTAGTCGGAGCATGTCATTGAAAAGTGGTTCAACACAGGTGGAAATCTCCTCAAGCTAACAGGCTACATTCCTCACCAGACAGCGACGTTCAGCACTTAAAAAAAAATAACTATTTGTAAAAACGGCTCTCTGCACATACCTTTGAGTCAATAATATGAGGTTAGCAAAGAATAAAATGTCAGTTGGGAGGTAAACAAAATGGAGCCTGCGTGCAGCTGCTGCTTCTTCTCCAAGACAGAAGCACGGCCATCCACGTGACACTTGTAAGCCAATGAGCTGCGGACTACGGAGAAGGGCGAAGTCAGTGATGTCGCGTGCTCGCTGTACTGCAGCTCACAGAAGTCACCACTAGATGTCAGTGGAGTGCAGCAACTGAAACCAAACTGAAACACCAACTCGCGAGTGGTTAAACCAATAGCGAAGCCCGTTAGAGGGCGAAGCACGTATGACATAGAATTAGTTAAAGCCCACCCTGACTCTCCAATGACCTTGAAGCTTCCAATTCTTTGGCAGATTCCCGATTCCTTTGTTGACATAATAGGAGGCACTCTTCACATTGCTGAGTTTCATTGAGAAGCATCAGCTCCTCCTGGTCTCCAGCTGCTTTTATCCAAATATTTAGACAGAAAGTTGGTTTAAAAAGGTGAAATAAGTGAGACATCTTGCACATTCAAAAGAAAGCTTTAATTAGAAAGTTATATACACACTGTAAAATTAAATTAAAACTTTATACAAATATTAAATTACTATTTTCACACCCACTGCCATGTACAGAGGAAAATCCGAAAGCATTGAACTCAAGTTTTTTTTTTCTCTCAACCTGGGGAAGCAACGCCGTACAACGGCGCTCCTAACACAAACATCAGCCACCTTTAATGCCAGTTAGAAAAATAAAAGTGAAGAGATTTCTGGTGCTTAAACGTCCATCATTAGTAGCCTGAAAGAAAAGCAGAGATAATGGACATTCTTTCAGTCGTGTCCACAACAAACTCATCGATAAACATACAAGTTTATGCATAGAATAGAAAAAGAATGTGGAGTAAGGCCTTTGGGGAATAAACTGAACATATTGAAAAGCAACCAGCGAGGAGGCTACAGAATATACAAGACAGAAAAAGAATGTACAAATCTAAGGCAACAATCTGTTTGCATTAACAACACAAATGTGAAATAAAGCATTCCTTTCTCGAAAAGTCATTTTCGGGATCCATTACAGCCGCGCTGTTACAACGGTGACCGGCTCATCCAGCAAAGGGGCAATTTAAAAAAAAAAAAAAAAAAAAACGACTAATGAAGGGATTCAATCTGAGCTCATTATTTCACTGCAACCAGCTGCAGTTGTGTCAATAACACACACAAACACACATTTGGGGATCACATGAAAGTAGGTGCAGGTCTTGTGGGGAGACTTTGCCAGCCAAGTCGGGGTCAACGGGACAGTGGCGATGGCATGTTAGCATGAAGCGAACGGGCTCATGTCAAGATGTGCAGCCCGTAAAATGGTATAACGGACTGCTCAACAAACTGGCAGGAGCTGGACGAGGAAGGAATGCAACAGACGCACACTAGCTATCGGATTAGTAACCCATCAGTTGTCGCATTTTTTACTCTTTTTAAGTAAATTCAATTCAAGCTAACTTGTTAAAGTCGATCCAAAATGGAGGCCCCTTGCATGGCCACACAAACAACACAGAAGAGTCAGCATTAGCATCGGCGCTATTCATTTCGTATTGCTAAATGACACTGCAAAATCAACAGCGACTCACGTCTAGTTAGCACTGTTGCAATAAGCTAGCTGAGTCGTTATTTTAAGACATTTTTACAGCTCGCTCAACGGGACAAGAATATTTTAACAGAATAAATATGCTAGTCTTGTTGGTGATTTCTTTTCGTTTCTGTGTTTAAGACTGAGCAAGGGTCCACTCATCTGCTTATGGGTACAATAAATAAGACACAGAGTTTTCCAGATGACACTCTTGACTTGACGAATAACGGACGAAAACACTTGAACAGGTCCTATGGTTAAAGATTTTTGTGGCCAAGTTTGTTGAAAGGGTTTGGTTGCCTCGTATGACGTAAGTGTAAAGCGTGAAGAATATTTACCAAATAACGCATGTCGACTTTGGCTTGTGTGAGTCAGCCGTGGTTTAAACACTCGGCATGTGCAAGTGGAGCCAGAATAGCCTCGCTCTGGGAATCACTGGCTGGACGTGCAGCACCTTCTAATTCCGGCCGTGACGAAAGCCTGACGAGTAGGTGCGGCGCTGACACGGTGTGTGATATTAGCGGCTCCTGCGGTGTCAACAGAGAAGCTGGCTGAAGAGTCGGTGGAGACTTCATGCTTCATACAGAGCGGACCGTCCGTGCTGAGACAGCGAAGAACAAAAAGAAAAGCTTGAAAGAAAAACAAACATGCAGCATTTACAAATCGGGCCAGAAAACCCTGCCGCCACTCACAACTTTTCAAGTACAGCAGGAAGACGATTCCAAACGCCCTCAGCGCCAGGAGCAAACGTGTGTTTTGTGTATTCACAGTAATCCCAGACAAAGTCGTCTCTGTTGCCGGCCTTCTCTTCACGAAGCCTCGGTGTTGATGGGGAGGCGGCCAGCGTTTGATGGTGGTTCACAACTTTCTCACTCGTACAGAAGACGATTACTGAGCAGGCACCCAGTTGTCTGTCATTGCTTGCCGATGGCTTTGAGGAGGTATAGGAGTCTAGTCTCATCCCCTGCTGGCTGCTGGCAGAGTGCGGGGTGGGGGGGTGGAAGTGACAGCCACGGACAGTCCCGGTCAGCAGTGAGAGACAGGGACGGGGTGAGGTGAGCTGGGGTGGGGTGGATGCTCTGCTGCTGATGGCCGGCTGGCAGGCTTCATGCTTCCTTCAGCAGGGGAATATCTGCAGAGGAAATAGACGTTAGAGGAGAACACCACCACCCACCACACTCTCTGTCATTATATCACCACAAATAATCATTAGCAGACGTTGGTCTCTCCGAGGAGGAAGTGGACGTTGGGAGAGCAACACAACTTTCTTCACCACGTACTGCAGAACAACCAAGTTCAAGTCCCTCATTCCAACACAGAACCATCCACTTCAAGGTCGTTCCAAAATAATTGAATACAATCTGTTGCTCAACAAATATTGACCATATTCACGCGTCCTCAAAGGATCGGGAGGTTGTGAGTTACAGCGACAAACAGAGATGAACTCACTTTTGTTTTACGAACAAGGTTCATTTACGCTGCTTCGAAGGATTCCAGATGGGCTGATGAGGCATCACGAAACAGTGTAGGTGGCGCTCTCGGTTTGAACACGATGTTAGGTTTCATTGAAAGGCTGTGTGTGTGTGTGTGTGTGTATGTATAATATATATTGTCAGTATATATGTCAGCACAAAGCATGCCATCTAGTGGGCTACAATGATGAGAATTATTTAGGACACTTCATTTTGATACCAAGTTAGTCAGCGAGTATGTATCATTCCATTATTGAACAAAAAAACATTTCATGAGTGAATGAAAAGCCCTTTTTTGGACTCCTGCTGACCTAAGTGAATGCAGATTATATAAGTAGATCACTCTTGAACAGGTATTTTATTTCTTCAGCCAACAGTACTTTTCACATGTTCTGCTTTGATGAGCACGGTGTGTTGGCTACTGTCCGGACAAGGTCATGTGAAGGCACATAGTCATGGTTACTGTGATGTGTGGCGACAACAATCCCGATACTTACTCCATTGTAATTATGTTCGATGTGTCTTGCATGTCTTACCATCAGAAAACTCATCCATAGAGGTGACGGAGAGAAGACTGTGTTGGTCACTGCTCTCAGAGTCTCTGCGGAGCGGTAGCGGGGCTGCACAGGCGCCGCCAGGGTGCTCTCTGGCCCACGATGAGGAGGAAAAACAGGGGGCCTGGTGAACAAGCACTGTCTCTGCGTGGCGGCGGGGTGAGGACGAGGACGAGGAGGAGGTGGAAGGGAGGCAGAAGTCATAGTCTCTGTGGTGGCGGGTTCTGCTGGGGCCCACACCGCCTGTGGCCCCTTGAGGGAGTCCCTCTGAGAGGACGATGGGCACTCGGGATTCTGGAGGGGCCTGAGGAGGTGGTGGAGGAGGGGATGGAGGACCCGAGGCTTCGCACGGTCCACCGCTTCCGTACACGGCCTCCTCGTAGGAGGGGAGCGTCACCTGGACCCCCTCAACCATGATGGAGCCCGACTGCCCAGAGACCCCTTGTTCTCTCCTGACGGAGGAGCAGAAAGACGAAGCCAGGGATGAATTCTGAGCGGCAGTCATGGGTGTCACGTCTCACAGAAGAAGCAGGCGATTAGCACAGGCACCCTTTATCGCCGGTTGCCCTAAGCCCTGAGGCTGACTACACAATTAACCAGCGTGCCAATGAGCATTACATCAAACCGTTCTGCTGCCTTTTATCAGAACCAGCGCAGAGCCAGGCAGGGCTCGGATTGGATTACGGGCATTAACGTTCATTTCTCAGGTACTTTAAATATGCGACTGGCTAAACTAGCGCTCGGTCTGCAGATGGAGGACTTGATACAAAGCAAGTTTCGACTGAACTTGCTGTCTTGGGTGTGACCTCGGCCGGGATTCAGCCCACAGGATCGATTGTGACATTAAAGAAGACATGTGAGCGTTCTGAGGGAAGGTGGTGAGGTGCAACAAGGCCATGCCAGATGCCATTTCAGGCAGGTTTAATCTCAGCGCTGCGGAGGTCAGACGGACGTACAGCTGCTGGAGCAGACCAATCAGGGAAGTTTAACAAGTTGTCAGGCTTGAAGACAGTTTTCATTTGTGATAAATAGACTGCTTCACCTGAGGCAAAACTGCCTCCACTGCCACACTGTTCTTTCACACTTACACACAATGTGTTCATTTTTAACTCCTTCCTAAATGGCGCTAACATCAGAACCTGTAAGCTTTAGCGCCTTCAAAAGGTGAGCGAGGAGATGTTTTTACCTGCTGTGGTGGAAGGACTTGAGCTTGGGCTGTACAAGGACGAAGAGGACGATTAGAAGCAGAATTAGAATCACCGAGCTGGTGGTGGACACCACGATGGACACAGCAGGGATTCCTTGCGGTGAGCTTGGCTCCTTGTCTGCAAGCAAACAAACCAATTGTAGTGCAAGAACCATCAAGACCGAGCGCAGCTGTGAAAACAACATCATCTCCACCATAGCATCAGCAATCCAAGCTAGCTAAAACAATACGAGTTACATAAGAGATTAGTGCAAAAGCTTAACCCAAGGACAGGAGTCACGCAGCTCCTTCACCTTTTACAGCCAAATATTTGTTAAGCTCCAAACATACTGTACTTTCTGTGTACGGAGGATTATAAATCAATTATCTGCCGTCATTATCAAAATGTTTATGGAGGCAGGGTTCATATTCCCATGAGAAGTGAAAGAGTAATGAAGTGAAAGACAAAGTTCAACAGTGCCAAACACAAAACCAATTCTACCAAGCAGTCGACTGACCTTGAGCGAGTCGGCAGCTGATCTGCATGGGGCCGTCCCACTCTCCGTTCTGGCAGGTGAGGAACTTGTAGTCGCCCTTCAGCGTGTAGCCTTCGTCGCAGAAGTACTCAATGACAGTCTTGTGTGCGAGGCGCAGGCAGTGGGAGGGGTGGCAGCGGTAGCCGCCGTTCTCTGGCTCGGTCGGAGGCGGACAGACTGGGAGGGGAAGGAATCGAGTGATGCATGCGTTCACCGTCGATGAGCAGAGACAGACAGACGAGCTCACCATTGCTTCTGACGCAGCGCGGCGGGTCAGCAGACCAGGTGCCAGTGCTGGTGCATATAACGCTTGTGGGTCCATCAGCGATGTAGCCGGGCTCACAGCCGTACGACAGCAGGGTCCCCGGAGGAAAGGAGCCTCTGTTGGCCTCGGTGGTGTTCCGCAGGACCCCGTGCTGCACGCCAGAAGGTCGTGCACACCCTGAACACCCAGACAACAGGACATTAAGTCAACATTTCTTAACAAAAACAATGGAGCCCACTCATCTGTGTCTTTTTAAATGACAACAATTTTGGGAACAACAACAGCGTAGTTGGTCGTTTACCCAGGCCGTTCTGATTAAACCCAAAGAAGATGGAACGGCAATTTCCTCCCCATGTGACCCCCCCCATCCCCAGAGATGAATGAAACAACCAACACCCAGAGCACTTTATAATTGTTTCACAGGGACTTGGGCGTTGCCTGAGTGCAGGGCCATAAGAACAATGTACCGTCTTTGTGCTGACATCAACAGTGTTTCTCCTCTGCGAGGCAGCAGTCAAACTTTGGCAGGGAAAGTTTGTCAACTTGACGGGCCGGGCCTGATAATGAAAGCTCAGCGGCATCGTTACATGATGAGACCGGTCCGATGGAGAAAACGGCGCATTAATATGAAGCCCACGAGGACCAACATTAGAGCGTTATCATGTCACAGAGCAGATCAAATCTCTCACCATTATGTTCAGCTCATTAGCCAGTGAGAAGTCTGTGTGGCTGGAGGTGACACAGAAATGTTTTGTAAGCACAGACAACAAACACCAGATAAGGACGTGATGGTTTTATGATCCACCTTCCCTTCTATGGTGATGAAGTGGGCTTTGTCCAGGCATGAGAGCGAGTGGATTGGTGCTGCATTCGCGCATGGCAGTGGCAGTGGAAGACTAAGGAGCCTGAGTTAGTGCGGAAGGTGTCGCCTTACCAGATCACTTCTAGCCAGCCTCTAGTTCTAGTTTTGAAAACGGGTCCAAGACGAACTGACAATCTCAGCAATGTTCTGAACTTGCATCATGAACTCTTCACATCCTATTTCCATATAAGCGCTGTTTTCACCCTCCAGTAGATCGCCTCTGTTGGCAGAGCAGCGCCATTTGAGCGCTTTTAAGGTCAATAAAATGCCGGCGATGTCATCCGTTTGATGTGGCGAGGCTCAATATTGTTGCCAGCATGACGCTCTTTAGACTGTAAAAATGAGGGATGCTCCGAGAGACAGGGAGAGGAAGCAGCTGTCTTCAGCCGCTTGTATGAAAGTTCCCACTCTGGACGTTTGTTTGGTAGTTTCAGATTCAGGTGCATCGGACACACACAAAACAGCAGCGGATTCGGTCGCGGTTGATCCCGTCTTAAAACGACACCTGAGAAAGGCTGCTCATCAGGGAGGGAGGAGCGACGCATGACGACCCGCGGGCTGTCACATGGGATCAGATGTGATGATCGGCAACGACGGGCAGTGATCTGCATTCACCGATCACACCGAGATCAGCCTTTCATAATGGGTGGCCGATCGATTGGAACATCCCTCGTAAAAATCCATCATCGTTATATAAGCTGCAGGGTTCAGACCGCGAGAAAACAGTTGAGGCATATAGTCCGGAATATACGGTACATCTTTCTGCTCATCATCCGAATGTTTCGATCGTTTAGATCACATATGGCCAGGATGTCGTGGGTGTACTTGAAGATTTACTGCGAGGCAGATCACGTCTCTGACATCCTATAATCTCTCAGGAGAGGTATGGCTCCAAACTGTCAGCGGGGAAGATGGAAAGCAAACAGTCTGAAGCGCCACTGAAAGGGTACGATGTTGAATTGAGCTCGAGTGTGGCGAGAGAACAATAAACAGAGTTAAGGTGTTAAAAATGCTGTGACGACATTAATGCAGGATCAGATTATGGCTTTTCTTTTTTGTTGGAATGCCACAAACCAGAAAAGATGATCTCTGATAGTCACGCAGCTACCACGGTTGGGTGACAGCCCAAAAAAACAAATTACAAGTTGAGTTCGAATCAGTCTCTAAAACAGCGCCGTCCAGCTGGGGGTGACAAATTTCAATTTCTCTGACCTGGGCTACATAATGTGGCTAGCCTGCATGATAGGGCCGGCTGATCCACGTCTGTGTAATCCTCTTCTGATATGTTGGCTTAAAACAAGTGCAGTAATGACAAAGACTGTAAAGGTAAATTCAGCTTTTGATTTCAGTTTTGTCAAAACAAACCTGTTTGACAGTCTCCCATTATTTTTTTTGACCAAACACAACATTAGCTCTGTGGCTGAGAGAACTATATTCATATAGACTCCACTATTATAAGAATCCATTCACATTTTATTCCATAACTTGGAAGTTCAGGCCAGAAACCTTGTCACAGTTCTCCACTACTTCAGCCACACTCACACCATCACTCTGATTTTGGACTTCTTTAGCCATCGATCGGCACATTTGCTCTGCAAAATAGCCCATAGTCTCCGAAAAGTCTTCTCTGTAGCTGTAAGCAGTGTTCCTATTGACAGTGAAACTATTGAAAGGTGAACAGGAAGGATGCATGAGGCCACCCGTGGTCACAGAGGCGACATTACTCAATAACCTGGTTAACTTTCCACTGAATGTAAATCAGGACAAATCGGAAGCTACTGGCCGACTACTCTGCACCTCACGATGACCAGAACAGTTGTTGGCTGGATGATCTGCCTGAGGGCGAGGCGACGGTGCTAATGGGGGTGGCAGAGGTGATGAATTGTTGCCCCGAGGGTGTGAGGCAGCACAGGACAAAGATCTAAAAGGGCCAATACACCACAAAAGGCTCAAGCTTCAGCATTCATAATCACCCTTTGTGATTCGCTTCACTCCAGCCAATGGAACTGAAAATGAATGTAAAAGGTTTCATTACCTTTTCACCAACTTTTATAGCCGTCGGCAAGAGTGTTTGAACGTGTGCAGATTTACTTTCAAGAAGCGTTACCTGCCACAAAAGCTGCTTCACCAGCCAACTGTCAAACAGCGAGCGGGCCGCACATGCAAATGTGTGGCTGATGAAAAACATGGGAAGGGACTCGCTGAAGGGACCAGATAATGAACCTCAGTGAGATAAGTGTGCAGTATCATCAAACATGGACGGAAGCATAAGGTGGGAGAGATAAAATGGATTCTACTCTGCTTCATCTTGCACGAGTTAACGGTTTAAAAAAAACACGACTCTTTTTAGACCAAGACGTTGACTTGGCCAGATTTAAAAAAAAATGATCATCACTACTATATGCTCTCAGTCCTGGTCTGGATCTGATGTCTCCTCATTTTAGTTTTAGGCATCACTAGGTTTTTGCTCATCTCACAGGCCAAACAGCCCAATGGTTTTCACCATCGTCTGTATCCACTGACTCAAAAATCAGAGGTGTGAACACAAGCATGCAAGGTTTTCAGAAATGATCAAAATGATTTTTTTTCAGCTGCATCATCTGATTTTGACAAAGAATTGTTTTCACAGAACAACAGAACCACTGGTCACTGGTCTTCTTTGTGATAGAAGAACAGTTCCACATATAACGCCCCCAGCTGGCCAGAGTGAGTGCAGGAAAAATGGCACGAGAAGTGCCTAGTGTCACAGCAGAGGCAACAGGTTGTGGTGTAAAAGCTCTCTTGGTCTTGAACTCCTAAACTGTCAGAACCAGCAGTGCCTCAACTGCTGGGACGTTTTGACAACCGACTCACAATTGTGTTGTTGACCCAACCTAGCCCAACAAATCTCTGTTTTGGTCACATTCAACCCAGAACATCTTGAACCGTCTTGCAGGCAACCACTCTCAGTACCTCCAATGTGTTTGGAGCCTTATCCTAAATCCAGTATTCTATCTAAAAAAACAGATAGCCATCATGCTTTAATTCATCAATGCAAGTACACACAAGTGCAAAATGGATTGGGACAACACACCTTAACTGTTAAAAAAACTGAACAGGCATTGAAAAGGTATGAAGCAGGAAGCGTGGGGGAGGGGAAGGCGAAGGAAAAAAAAAGGATAAGAAAGCAGAAAAACGACACAGAACACAGAAGCCCCAGAGCAATAACAAGACTGAAACAGAAACGTGTCGCGGCAGGACAGCCGGTGTTTCGGTGTATGCTTCGGAGCAGAAAATCTACCTGAAAAAGGTCGATTCAAACAGCCGTGTCTGAGGTGAACACGGATGGTTTATTCAGAATATCATGAGAGTGGGAAGGTTTTGCGCTCCGATCTTTCTTCCTCCGTCTGCACCTGGTGGGATTATTAGCTTGAATAACACGGGCAGATTAAAGCCATGAGTAATTTGCCAGGGCGGAATTCATGGTGCCATGTTCCTCCTGATGAGTCACATTTCAACACGAGCTGTCCTGTCAGTTGGCTGATGAGAATAAAACCTCAGTATTTTTCTGTGGAGACATCTGCGTCGCACGCTAGCGAAAGCTGATCGGTGAGTTTAGATCAAAAACAGTTGCAGAAACCCAGTGGGACACAAACTGGGCCGGGCTGATTCCTAGGCCGCTTTCACACTACTGTCACACACTGTCTCGAGACAAAGCTCTTTCGGCTCAGAAGTTCAAGATGTCAACACAAGCGAGTCAGGTTTTGACCTGATCCCCACCTCGCCTCGGGACACTCTCAGCAGGTTGCTTCTCACCTCAGGCGACTCGCCGCTAGACACTGGAAACTACGCGTACAGCGCAACGCCATACATGATAAATGCCGGGCAGTAAAGGGTCTGATCGCTGTCTGGGCCGACAACATAGTTCAAAAACAACTCAAACTCCCAGAACACTGAGGTGTGCAGCTGGGAGCTGCAGGAAAATTGCGCGCCGCAGCACAGCGCAGCTGTCCGGGACTCGTGATGTGTGCAGATATTTAATAACTCACGTGTTTTCGCCTTTATTAGGCTGATAAACATCAGATTTCATTGACAGACAGATTTGCTTAGATGAATAATGCCACGCTCTAAAGTAACTATTTTTACTGCTGTGGTCTCACCGAGCTCGGCTGTGTTTATGAGGACAGCGAAGAGGAAGGACGCTGACACTTCCCCCATATTACTGAAGATCACCAGACTATTCATTGCTCATTTCTGACGTCGGGATCGGAACTTCACTGATTAAAACCTTCTCGACCGTCAGGAATCTCTCTCACTGTGTTCAACAGCATGGATCGATCAAGGCGCTCCGTATTACACAGCTTGTTCTGCTATTTCCTTGTAAAATAAATTACCGAGACTCTTTCATGTTCAGTTTTGGCTGTGAAACGCCACATTCTGTTACAGTAGTGGCGGACCTTCGTCAAACGTTCATTTCTGATGTGAGGACGACTCATAATGTTAAGAACTGACAGAGAAATAAGGTTAAGCCGGTGGTGGTAAATAGGTTGTCGCGCAGCTCATGACAACTTCCTTGAGACCTGCTTCATCGTGGGTCTGAGGAGAAAAAAAAAGGACATCGCCTGAGGCACAGAGGCGCGAGGCTGCACAGCAGGGGGCGAGTCGGACTCAGACCCACCCGAGACAGAATCCGTAGTGTGAAAGCGCCCCTCATCCTTACTTCCAGAGCCCTAAGGCCATGCAGGAGGAGGCAGACAGGGGGGAGTCAAAGTCCCCTGCCTTACACCGAGGTGTCTCTCCGGCCGTGAATGTCTCCCTTTCCCCATCTGTTACCAAAGGTGCTAGAAAAAACAAGGCTACAAGCAAATTACATTTTTTAATTATCCGCCATCACAACCAGCTAATGCTGGAAAGCAGATCAGACACTGACGACTTCTGCACACAGCTGTTTGGCCGCTCCGCTGAACAATGGGCCGTAAAAGTGGGCGTGAGTGCTTTGTGAATTTCAGGGGGCGGGGGGGCTGCGTAGGCGTTGGATTAAGCTTAAAACCAAGGGGATGATGATGCTCTCTTCGACCTAGTAAATATGTTTTTGTTCCTTTGTTGACATCGGCTCAGCTCTTGAGTTGTTTTTAAATGATGTTTGTATATTTTTGGAAGGCTGGCATTTTTGGGGGATGTATGTCGGAGGTTTTCTAGTCCTTTCAGATAATCCGGAGGATTTTAAACCGTGCTGGCATGATTACGTTGTAAAAGAGCTAATGGTGGTGTTGTGTTGACAGGGCTTATTGTTTCAGGGAATGAACAAGAAACGAGAAAAAATGGTGAACGAGCGGAACATTGACAGCGAACACAATGCACACAGCATCTTATTACAGTAATACACAAGTAGAAACTTTTGTTGGCTCATTTTTTGGTAATGCATAGAAAACAATGTTTTGAGAAGGAGTGGTTTTCACTTTGTTTCGATGGTTTTTCAGCTAGGTGACAGAGCTCAACAACACATTCTGAGACTAGTGTTGAGAAAAGGCAGAAGCCAAGTAAACAGACCTGGGTCACAATGTATCTGAGAAAACTGACTACACTGACTTCAAAACCAACTTTTTTTTCCACCACAAACAATGACAGAAGTGAGATGTTTGATCTGGGCAAAATTAGTTTGAACAACAGGAAATGCACATCAGAATGGGGAAACACCTGTGTGAAATATCAAATGTGGAAGAAGAGCACAGCGCCTGGCTCAATGCCTGGATAAATCAAAGTGCTGTGTCCCAATACAATACAATATTGAGTCTGAACAAAAAAAACCCATACTATAAAACCACACAAATACTGCAGGAAACACAGAAGGTTAACACTGCTGACAATCCATCTGAGTAAAAGACAGAAATAAGGTCAAACAGGAGCACAAAGCCAACAGCAAAGTAGAATTTGCTTCTGTCACACATGCTAACTTTTATTGTCTTTTCACTTGCCTCCTGGACCGTCAGTGAACAGTGCTTTTGCCTTCAAGGCCAGGCCTGTCCTCGGAGTTCAGCTCACTGTGGTTTTAACAGCCAGACATGCTAACAGAGCTAATCTGACCACATATGTGCCACTTTCATGGTATTTGGTTCTCTTTCCCGTGTCTGCTGGGTCACTCACTCAAACGCTCTGGTGCAATGACCTTGTCAGGACATCAGCGAAGGAATACAGAAGGTGAAAGTAAACAGCAATGTTTAGATAACCAAGGCTCTTAGGAACGAGGAAAATAAAACGTGCACTTTGGTTCCAGAGAACACAGAAATGATTCAGTCATGGGACGAACCATTCAGCAGACTGTCAAAGACACTGACCGATGTCTCACATCTGACCCAGTAGGGCATCAAGACAATAATATCTGTGAAAGTGATACTCGCAGAGTCAAGTTCAACTGTCAAGTTGCAAAGTAACATTGACGCACACACATTCGCAGAAGGGTGAACTCATTTCTGCTTTTTCATGTGCAGACAGCTGTGTTGTGACTCAAACAGCACATTTCGTCAAGCAGGCAAAGGTCACCGAGACACGAAGCCAAGGAAATGAAGTGGGGACACATTGTCCACCTCCACGTGGGCATGACTAAAAAGGCTCTTCTTTCAACACCAACTGGAGATGGTGCCTGTCGGATAGAACTTGTGCGTGCCGCTCATAAAACCACATTTTCATATATGCAATGAGTCCTCCTGTTTGTCAGCCACCGCGCACATTAACTAAACACAGGAAGTCACTGACAACACACCCACATGGCTAAATATTCATAGAGAACTGTAAACCTGTTAAGGGTTCTCTTCTGCATCAGGAGTCAAAGGTCCGACTGCTGCTTCAGAACTGGGCAGTGGCCAGGTCTGCTGTGAACAGACACACACCAAACATCACCCCACCCCGCTCTTCCTTTATAGTGTTGCCATGTATTTAGCGAGCCACGTGTGCTGCTATTGCACCCCATTGTCCCGGGGCGGCGAGGTTCGGGGCACAGTGATAGATTTCAGCAGCAGCCCTCCGAGCAGAACAACGGTTCAACTTTGCATATGAAGGGTCACAAACCCATGCGGCCAAAGCAGTTGGAGCAGGGGAGGGGAGAATGCTTTTGTTTGACCCCGCTCCTAACCCAAAAATCCAAGCCAACACACACACTTGCACTAACTGACCTCCAGTAACAGATGGGTGGATATTAGCGAGTCCCCCACCACTCTCTTCTATCAAGCTCACCACTGAGGACAGCTGGGAGGCAGACATTCCTTCTTCTCAGCTTTCACAGCAAAACAAAGGCGAGTGGGGGACCCCTCCTATGAACATGTGCATGTGTTCAGTCCCCCTCCCTAACTGTCAAAGCAACTGTGAGCTGATCCGATTTCAGCAGCCTGGACTTGCAAGTGCCGGACCTGGGACCTCTGTTGAAGGTGAAAGTCGAAGAAGCTAATCCTGACCCTTGTTACCGGGTCCGGCATGCTGATGAGTTCAACCCCTCAGACACCACAGTGAAGGGAATGGAAGTCACATGAGTGCACTGCCACACGCCCTACTAGGATGATGGCTACCTACAGCGTTAGCAAGATGACATTTTATCTTGGTCTTAAACGGCCAGTACATTACTTTCTGCTTGAATCATTTGACTACAGATTTTCTTGATGTCAGGAAACACAAGTGCACACATGTCATCAAGCCATCATGGGATTGGTGATGACCACCTTTGACCGATCATTTTCATAGTTCTTGTCCTTTTCTGCTAGGCAGCCATTCGTACACTTCAACTAGGTATAACTTTGTCAATATAAATATTTGAAATTTGATTGTGATGCGTAGCTCTGTGTGTTTGTGAGATTCCATTACTGAAAAAAACAGTCAGTGAATGGTAGAAGAAATCATTCAGAGACCACAACAACAGTCAGAAAGGGGATGGAAGGGCTGGCTGGAGAAGAGCTACAACTCTCGAGTCATCTAAGACGCTGAACTGATTGGGTTGTGACTCTGTAAACTTCAGTCATATTCAACAAAATTACAACTTCTTCATGGAAACCAGTGTGATGGCACGAGTTGGACATAATGCAAGCACAAATAATCGGACATTTAGGGCGGCCTGCTGAGAATACAGGGCGTACAGTTTTGCATGCAGTTCAGGGTGTCCCCAAAAAGCCTGACTTACACCAACCTTGAGTGATGCTAACCATAGAATGAAAGGTAGCTGAAATGGAAGAGCCAATCTGGAACAAAAACTACAAATGCAGATGTGCTATTGAGCACGAGCCAATGGCGTGCAGCTTTTGCAAGGCACTCTAGAACAAACGTACGTGACAAATGTATACGAAACAACAAATGAGGTACGCCCAAACAACAAAAGCTCTTCACTCCACCATATCCAGAGATGAAACACACAGAAGATCTGTTGTCTCACTATTCCTTTCATCTGCAATCACTCAACAATGTAATCACTGTGGAGGCCCTGGGTCCATTACCACCTTAATGAAGTCAGAGTGGAGCAACTGGTCGGCAAGAGCCAGCAACAGTCAGCGGGTGTCACGAGTCTGTAACCTCTGAGGCATACTCAGAGGGGAGGTGGCGTGCGGTTTGTTGCAGCGTGCGACCCACTTGTGGTGGGAAGAGCAGATATCCGGTGTGTGTTCTCAGCTTATCAGCTGATGGAGGTTTGCACACAACATGACCAGCCACTCAGAGAGCGAACCGTCATTGATGTACAGGTAGTCCGTTAGGGCATTTCACGACGTTTCTACTAGGATTAAGGTGAAGAACGTTCGTGTGATGTGAAGTGTTACTGTGGAGATGAGAGAAGGTATCATCATAAATCTTGAGTTGTCTGGCCTTATACCGTCACATGCAAGAAAATAGCTGGCCAGGCTGCAGCAGCGGACGATCTGTGTCCAGTGCATCAGCAGATCAATTATTCAGTGCTCAGATCTGGCTGTGCACGAGTAGACAGCACAGCTCCATAGTCACCAGTCTCTACTCGTGGCTGACAGAGGAACATTCCTGAGTTTATATTATTCAGCAAGCCGAGTGAAGACATGTCAAATGAAATCTCAGTAGGGGTTTCCTCACGGCACGGCCGGGAGAGCTTTCACTCACACGGGAGCAGCACAGGATGCGGACATTCATCACTGTTTACCTTGCTACTTCCAGTCAATACTTTTCTCTTCGGCACATACAGAAAACAGGAAACTGCCTATCAGACTGACCCGCTGTGACAACAGCACTGCACTGTCATTTTGCTTCTGTAAACCCCAGAGACGTAGGTCACGCTTGTATTGTGCGAGCCGCCAATTCAGCAACTTCCAAACAAAAAAAGACTTGGAATGAATGAATCCAAATGATTTAAATTTTCAAGTGCGACTTTTAAAATAAAAGTAACTTTAATACCATTATGAGGCATCAGAATGTTCCTCGCCAACAAACAGAGACAGAACAATTCAGTGAACCAAACAAGACGCTCCTCACGTTTATGAGGAGTAGCCATTAGCTCTAGCCAGAAAGAGTTGTCCTTCTTCAGAAGCTCCTTGATTGTCAGAAATCTCTCTCACGTTGTTCTACGTGGCGTGAGAGTAGCATGGATATATCAAGAGGCCCATATTACGCAGTGTGTTTCCATTTTGCACTTAGTGCCAAACAAAAGGACATGGCCTGAGGCGCGGAGGTGCAAGACTGCACAGCAGGGGGTGAATCAGACTCCGGCCACCTGGGACAAAATCCGCAGGGTGAAAAGCCCCTTAGCATCCGCGAGGTCAGTACTGCAGAGGCTGGAACTTGGCGGGCGCGGGAAGACTTGATGTGACGGCTGTCATGGAGCACAGCAACAGGCCGAAGATCAAACATGATTACACAAATGAATGTGTTTCACTCATAGATGTGAAGAGATGCATCATATTCCCAGCTCCCAGTTTCTCCACAGCTGCAGTGATGACAAACAACCCATGAGAAGAAGAGATTCCACCATTCATCCTCACAGCTGACACATTATTGTGACATACAGGGATCTGATGAATCCTGATGTAATTATCTACATGGACTCAAGGGCTGCATTTAAACAAACACCTTCCTTGTTTGGCTGCTGTTTGCCTTGGGGAGTTGTTGACAGATGACGTAATAAGGACAGTGGGTATTAGCGGGCGGCTAAGCAACTCACCAGTTGGCAACGAATGTAAAAGACGAGAGAAGGAGGGGCTCTGGCAGCAACTACTCCACAGAGGGAAATAACAGATTAGGTGTCAACTGTTTTTCACGCTCATTGCTTTTGGGAATTTAATAGCGCTTGTTTTGCTCAAAAACGTTAGCCATGTTATGCAAATACAGAGAGCATTGATGACATTTTGCAGAGATGGTCATTTCCCCCCCCTCATTCTATAAACCACAACGACGCCATTGGTTAAAAGTAAGTAACAAACATGTAGCTTAACACAAGTTTACATATCGACGTTATTCCAAAACACTTTCCTCGTTGGTGGGCTCCCCACTGACCATGGCAATACATTTGATTCTGAAGCACTTGACACCAAAATGTTTGTAACATGGGTGACGGCTTATTGAGCAGCTACTACGTTTATGAATTTGGATTCTCAAGCGTCTGCAAAATACAGCTGGAAAGCATCTTCTCAACACAGCAGGCCTTATTAATGTGACATGATTGCACTTGCCGAGACCAAACCTTCCCCTTCAGCCAAACTGAGTCAGAGTCTGAGTCAGAAGGTTGTACACAGTTCTCTCCCAAAACCACTGCTCTCAGCTTTTCCAAGCCATTTGTGCTGGTCGAAAACACCTGGAATTAGCCAGCGCAAATCAAAATCCTGAAAAGTTTCCTCACTGGATCACCTTTCACAAGAAGAAATCCCCGGCATATATCCCCCCAGAACCTTCATGGCAAATTCATCAATTCACACGTGTGTGTAGGATGATGGTGCTTCGTGTGTAAGCTTGTTTGAACAGGATCCTAATGTTGACTAACTGTGCGACGAAAACCCACCCACGCCGCTTCACTGGGTTGGTGAAGAAAACATCAAAGACGCAGAGACAACAGGAATGAGGGAAAAGAATGCAAGCAGCTCCATGAAGCGAATGTCAAAAACACAAAAGGGAGGACAATAAAATAAAAATAGAGGAATAAGGGAGGGACAAAGTGTGTCAGCTGGAGACTCTTCAGCAGGATGGCTCCTCAGCTGAGGCCTTTTGGAAATAATTAGGATTGTCAGCTACTTCAGAGAACGAGGACACAAATTCAGCGGAAACTATTTACCAGCTTCTGCAGCTCATCTTGCCAAAGCTGGATATTCCAGTCTTTGACAGAGAGATGCAATACAAACTTCTGCATCACATAATATTACTGTAATTACTTAATATCAGAGATCTACTTTAGCATAAGCAAGACTCGCGTCTATGCTAACTTTAGTTTCCCTGAATGAGGGATTGGCCACCACACACAACACGATCGCCCCTCACCATCCACTCTAGACAGCACTTGCAGACGCTATAAATGAGTCCATGTCGTATCATTATTTACTGCTCCAGAGATGATGGTGGGTTTAAGAAAAAAAATGTACTCTCTCAGGTATCACAAGGAGCTTATTCTGGTAAGCCATTATATGAATAAAAGGGTCGACTACTGCCAACTGTATTTCACGCTCATGATGTGTTGAGATGTGTTGTGTGAGATACTGCAAGGAAGAAAACCATTAGTTCCAGGTCTTGTGTCAACGATGGTGAATCCAGCTCACAAAGCAGAAGAGTTTTCATCACTGTCAAGGTTTCAGTAACAAAAATGGTTTTGACTGAATAATACTAATCTGACCCTTAAATTAAGCAGCTACTACTCGTTCTGGCAGCCTGACAGGCACAGCAAAAGCAATAAAATGTGACATACCCATGTACCTTCTCTGATTGAAGGTGCGGTGACAGGGTTGTGAGTCCATTCACCAGTAATGGTACCACCTGACTGTTTAAAAGTGAATGAAATGGTCTTGTGTCGCTAGTCCGCAGCGCAATATCTGTTTCCGCTGAGAGATTCTTTGTCTGCCGGAGCATTTAGAAATCCCCTTAAGGGCCTTTGGAACTGGGTGGTAGGCTGTTAAATGACATAGGGAGAGCCGGGAATGAGGACCGAAGCGATAAACACACAGGTAATGAAAACCAAAGGCTGATGGATTTGTCCAAACTGCCATTAACACTCTCTTTCGGCTAAGCGGCAAATGGCGTGTGTGCTGTTCAATACACGTTTGCACTCTTCCACATGTGCAGTGTCCATCAACAGAGCTAATTGCAGGCTGCTTGTGAAGAGAAGGGACAACTTGCTGAGGTTTCAAACGCACTCCAAAAAAGCCCTCTTAGTTCTCATCTTACAGGCAAAGACTGGAAGCCTAGAGGCTGCTTAACAGTTTGCTTATGCTATAACCTGAGCTAGCAAGCTCCGCAGGAAAGAAGCATGTGCAAGCTCCACGCTGCACAAGTGACTCAGTCGATTAAGTGGCAAGTCGTGGGTCAACGTTGCTACAAGAGAGGTGGTTTGCATTTGAATATTTACAGTTGTACGGAAAATATGCCACAAAAATGTCACACAAGAAGCAGCGCAATAACTAATGGATTCCAACATTTGCATCCATTACAATGACTACATTGAACGTGACGTACGTGATGACGGTATTTTGGTGACGAATACATCCCCGTTTTGTAGACTTTCAAATATCAACCTGCCCAGACCAATGCTAAAATATTTGTTATGGGAGTTGTCCAGTGTTTCTCAATGATAGGTTTCAATGCAAGAAGACATCCTCACATTCCTGCTTGCTTCTCACCATTTCTGACGAAACAAAGGGAGCAGTCAAGGCCCCTTTGCCGAGCCCCTTAGCAGCAAACGTTTTCAACTCAAGCCAACAAGCATAACAATGCGGTGACATAAACAAACACCAACCTTTGAGGAAATGAGAAACAACTCCCACCTCTTCCTTCACTCCCCCTAGGTTTTCCCAAGCCCACATTTCTTACCGGGCCGGTCACAATAAGCTTGTTTTTAGAAGGACTCCTGTGTTCTTCTGTTCAATAGCAATAGAGGACAGCGTTTTAGATGGACAGGGAAGAATGAGCAATGTGTTTTTGCCCTCTGACTTACAACTCTGCTGCAGCAGCAAATACACCTTCAGATGACCACAAGTCTCGACATACTTCATCAGGAAATCAATGACTAATCTGCCAGTGTGATGACGGCGGACTTCAATAGCAGGAAAGACTTGAATACAGTAATTCTCCAAAGCCCCATCTACAAATCTTTTGTTTACTCGAATCCCAAAGGGTCCTTTGTTTGCTTACTAGCAATCCACTAGGCTGTGAAAGGTATTTTGGTTGTGGATTTACTTTGTTTGGAAGCAATGTTGAGGAAAGCTTTGTTACAGACAGAGCAGTAGAACACACTATAGGAAGTTGACGTGTGCTGCCCGCAAGGGACAACTACACAATGAGTGAACACGCCTCTGGGTGTGGGTCGTAAGCCTCGGCCAAAACACTGGAGAGGCTTGTTTGGTAAGTGCAAACCACAATGCTCAACTTCAAGATCAATTCACAATGTCTCATAGCTTGCACAGAATTGAGTCAATCTTGCTGAACCACTTGCTGACTAATTTCATGAAAAACGAAGGCCATCATTTGTCACAGACCCTGAATTTAGGTCACCAAATTACTAATGACTCAGTTTTAAGTTGTGTGTAAGCCGTTTGTGATCCAAGCATGGAGCTAATGAGGCTAAAGTTGACATGGTATCATTAGGACGGCTCATGACGAGACGCTGTGAATGTGGCGAGTGGGAGCTAGCTTGCCACCCCTGCACAATCCTGGTCTTATCTGGACAGGACCAAACACGTGACATATATCTATCCTAGAGGCTTTTTCCAAGGATTGTCAAAGGTCATGCCATCGATCAATCATAAGGGTTCACAGCAATGCTAAATGCCTGAAGGTGTGTACACCATCAAAATGTCTGACATGCTATTTAAAAAGATGAAAAAAAACATCATCCAGTCACGAGTTAACGTCAGTCGAGCCGGTCTTTGACACAGTTCTCCATTGACGAATAACTTCATAATTCACCTGTTCATCATTTGTGCAGCTTGTTATTGAGATGCCTCCAGATGAACCTGACCCAGAGCATTTTATTATTCAATGTGGCCACGGGCTCCTGTATGCAAATGCTGTACTGTACATTTCAGTATCCAGCCCTATTCGGGCCGCTGACGGAGATTCGCGAGTCTGGAATGAGCCCCTGAGCAGTGATGAAATTTCATATTCATGAATATTTCCAGAGCAATTCCATCATCCCCGAAACACGTCGACGGGTAACCAGCGTGAATTATGCATGGTGGGCTGACGTGACGCACGCCGTGGGGAGAGAAGAATCAACACGAGGATGACAATGAGGTTCGAGGATAACTTTTGTGATGGTCTGATAATGTAAATAGCTTGTGATATATACCTCATGTGCAACAGTCATTTTGCAGTGCTGCTTTCTGTTCTCAAAGAACATAACCAATACTGTGAGTCAGCAGTTTTGAACTATGGGGAAGAAGTCAGACAAATGTATGACAGGAATGACCAGTGAGTCACACCTGACTTGTTGAAAACAACATGAACTACAAAGTTAATATTTGAAATGTGATGCTGCTCTTGAAAAATATGGCCTCTATAAACAGGCCAGATTGACAAAACTGTGAAAATGTCGAAATGTCGAGGTAGTGGAAAAGATGTCACAAGCCATAAAAGCAAAGGTTCGGAATTGTTGACACCACAGAGATCTTGGCAGATCCCTCTGCGCTACTGGCTTAGTGGTACAGACAACTTGAAGAATCATCTTCGGCCAAGTGGCTCTCATTTGATGACGCTGGGCTGCATTGAGGTGACAACCACACTAAATGTCTGCCAAGACAAATTCATGTATTTCACTTGCTCATGGCGCCCTGCAGTTTGATAGAGAACATTGTGCTTTTAATATGGCAGTTTGGATCAACCCCACACCCTCACTCAAATCTGCCTCAATTAACGCTCAGCAAAGGTAACAATTATACTTCATCATAAATCACATATATATATGCATATATTTAGGGATGTAACTAAATAGCATGGATGACGAAAAGAGAGGATTGGGTACAGTTTCAGGAGGCTGGGCATGTTAGTGAGTCCAGAACGTGAGTGCAAGTCCTCCAGGCTTCACATGAGTCATGTGTGCGTGTTACATAAGAGAAGAGCAAAAGAATCAGAGGGATTATGTGCTTAAGCAGCCTTCAGTTGCAACTCCCATTTCCTGGTTAGGTTAGGGTCTTTATTCAGGCATTTCTTGTTGAGTGAGGCAGTTCTGAGATCACGGCTTTTGATCAAGCCAGATGCCGACAAACATAAAAGCTGGGGGTGGAATTCCTTCTTTCCAGGGGCAAAGAAACTGAGGCACGGCCATGCAAGAGAAACAATGGTTTACCTCCGTCACAACATAACCAAGGGGGTCACACTTGGTTAGAAGAAGGGTGAGCGACTGAACAAGTCAATTGTCGGCAGCCAGGCCGGAGCACTCAATTTAATTCTGGACTTCCCACACACTCATTCAGATAATACCCATGTGACAGGACATCTGGCACATTTGACAAGCTGGTGGCGTGTGGAGGGGCGGGGGACATTTGTAGGAGGCACATGTGACGATGAGCGATAAAACAAAGGGAGTTCCACATCGCTTTTGAAGCGGATGGCTTGAGGAGTACAAAGCTGAAACCTGAGGAGGATCAGAGAGAGGCAACAACCAAAACCTGCTAAGTCGGCTAAAAGCTCTCTGAGGACAATAAATGTCACGGCTGATGAAAACCTCGTGACAGCAGCGTGACCACAGACAACAAACATGCTCTCTGTTTCACTCAATCACGGTTAGGCGGAGAGTTCCGCGGACGCGATTGAGCTCTCAATCTGCGGACCGAGCGAACCCTTGGGTAAACTGAGGCCAATTTTATCGGGCTGACCAGCAAGACGATGGGAAAACGATCAATTCACTGGAGGCCAGCGAAAGACGGCGGCACGGTTGATGCAGATCATGCAGGGGAGAGAGGCTTACCTGAAGCGTGACCATGAGGGAGGAGGGAAAAGAGCAGGAGGAGCAGGGAGGCAGCCAGCCTGTGGGATCCAGAGCAGGCCAAGGAGGACAGGGCTCTCGTCTCGACAGCTACCATTCCATTGCACATCTTTTCCTCCGGCAACCAGGGAGTCCTTTACGGCTTAACCTGTGCAGGCCACATCGAGAGAGAGGGATCGAGAACATGGATTACTATCAACATTCTGCCGGATTACGTAACCAGAGGCAACATCGAGGCACAGGATGGAGAGTAAAAATAACGTCAGAGCGAGCACAGCGTGCCTCGTCATCAGATCAGGCTGCTTCCTCTTCCTCCGCGCTTCCCTTTCAGCAACTCAAACCTAAATAAACTGAGACCACTTCAGCTCTGCTGCCAGAGGCTGAAGCAGCATGGGGTCTATTGTGATCCACATCAGTTCTCACTCTTAACTGTAGCGTGAAATCTCGCCATCCAAGTAAGCCAAGAGCCAACGTTTCTTTTAGTCAATATTGGGACAAACTAGCGATTCAAATTCAGGCCTCGCAAATAACCTTGCCTTTTTTTGTGGTAGCATGTCATTTCCATGTTAAGCCGCTCAAATGACAGAGCCGTGTTTAATATAGCATGTTTAAGTAGTAGAAACTGGTTTTGTACGTGTGTGTCGAAGTGTGTCATCAGTGAATGGAAAGAAGAATAGGTTACCACGATTTATCAATGTGAGGAGACAATGCAGATTTTGCTCACATTCTTTCGACACACCATAGACGTACAGTGATGTGTCGCAGCTGGGAAAGACTGCTCTAAACAACAATAACAGGAAATATTTACCCATGTTGTTGTAAAATAAGTGTTAAACAGTGCTAGAAATTAAATGCCCTAAAGCATGTGTAGTTAGATTGTTAACCGCACAATGAACACATACAAAATGTATTTTCTAAATCATAAAATTGTCCCTCACAGGCGCTTCCTGCACTGACACATGAACAACAATAGCATTGTGACGTGTTAAGCCGCACAGGAAGAGACAATGCACATCCTGACTGAACTGAAAATGCAGTTTGATGTCCCAGACATGTCATCATTGCATGAATGAGCTGCAGGTGCGTTGCAGAGAGATCTGGACCAAGTAAGAAAATCTGCATTATGTAGGGAAACTGGTCCACTGGCAGGCTGCAGGGCCTCTGGAAATAGCAGCAAGGACAGTACCGTCAGACAACGCTGGCGGGCTAATGGCTATAGTAATGGCACGGTTGCATTTGGAAGGCAGCCACTAATAATGCAGATCAGCAGCACAGTCGACGGTAAACACAAGTGGGCACTCACAAAAATGTGACGGCAAAAAGAGTTTGAGTGAGAGAGACATCTTTCAGTAATGCATGAATTAGACTATGCTCGTATACATGCAGCATCGGCGTTTCCTGTCTTCCTGCTTCTCCAGTTGCAGCAGCTGAAATCTTCCTTTAGTGCTACTAACTTTCCAGCAAACGCTTATTCGTCCAGCCACCCATCAGAAAGGCCAGCCGGTACGCGCTTGTCACAATCAGAATGGCCTTTACTGTCATTGTACTGCTACAACGAGATTGTAGCTGCTACTCCTTTGGTGAATGTTTGATGATGTTCATGGCTTTGCTAAAGTAATGGGACCTGGCGAAACAGTTGCAGCCAATGATTTTCTGGGCCGTGTTGATCACTCTTTGCAGTGCTCTCTTGGCTGGAGTCGTGCATCCTGCATACCATGGAGCAGGCACCGATGTGCCGAGGGAGACCAGTCTTTCGAAGCACTTCATGATTGCAGACACTTCAGTTACTGACTTTTTGGGGACATGGATGATGATAGAATTTTTTTAAATCCCAGTCAGCTGGTCAGTGCACGCTGTGCAGTACCTTCCCAGGTACGCCATACAATCTCGGCCGCCACTCAAAAATATGTCAGCGCTACCTTTTTTATGACATCAATCTGTGCCCTCATGTTTGTCGTATGTCCTTCAATGTGCAGTCAAAGTTCTTCGGTCAGAGCAGGAAGTGATGTCCTCTGCATGCACGACAATCAGGCTTCTGTGTGTGTCATTGTGTCACGACACTCTGTTTTGTTGTTTGTGTACAAGATAGACCAGCTCAATGAAAAGTCCAGTCTCCCCAGTTTGATCTTAAGTACTGAATTATTCCGTGCACACGAACACAAGCAGCCAGAGAACACGGACTAAGGTTGGCACTTCTTGTCCCTTTACAAGACAGAACACAGAAACACAACACCAACTGTCACCATCCTCTCCAGCACCCCCCTCCGAGGGTATAATGGAGAAGCATACCTGCATGCAGTGCTGGCAAGCAGGAGGGAATGACGCAGGTCGGATTTGGCAGAACAGTTTGGGTCCTTTATTGAGCCAAAGGCAGCGTTCAGAAGCATCTTGTGATCAGAGCAGACCGCCGCTCAGGATGGCATTTGTAATGCAGGGGTGACCTCCAGCCGAGGTCAGAGTATCGAGCAGCGCGGTTGTGTGGATTGAAAACTTAAGCAGAATCTGCCTAATTGCCTTCTCTCTCTCACACACAGAGACAGAGACAGAGAGAGAGACAGAGACAGAGAGAGGTGGAAGCCATCAATTCTCTGCAGAGGAATCAGACAGCAGACCGCCGGCTGGATGGAACAAGATACAGTGACTCCATAATGTGTTGAGCAAAACGTTGGCTTCACAGTGTTTTCTCACGTATACAGAAATCACATGATGGCTCGAGTTTGAGAGACGCGTTTTAAATCCCCCCCAGTCTGGTGGATGTATCCTGGACATGAGAAGGTAAAACAGAGAGGGGTGTGTTTTAGACTATCGTACTGGACCCAGTTACACATCAAAATGAATATGAGGTTATCGGACCATTCTCACATCAGAGGAGCCACTTGTTTACTTCCATTGTGTAGCTGAAACATGTGCAGCCGCACAACACCCAGTCAAATCGTAGTCGAGCTAGCTATGAACTGGATTATCCAGCTTGTGTAGTCTGACTAAAAGAAATTTGAATTTCTCCCGGTATTCGAAGTAAGCTGTTAACATTTGCATTTTAAAAGTCCAAATAACTAATACAATGATCCTGTTTCCTGAGCTGCCACGAAACCGTGGTCACTGTGAAATAGATCCAATACATCTACTTTGACTCTGCACAGTGAAAATTCCATTAAAAACAGTTCTATTTTTATCCCGTTTCAGTTTTGGCTTCCTGAAGGACCATTTTAGAATCACACCACTTAAACAAACACTTCATTTCCCATCCGCAGCTGTGCTTGACTCTGTAGCGAGACTATTGGGCTTGACGACACCCCGGCCAAAACGGTTGACATCTCACCGTGGCAAATTTGAATTATCTTTGTAACCATCACAAGGTGGCCTGTGTACCTTGTGAGGAAAATTACAAGGCTGGGATGGGCCGTTTCTATAAATAGACGCCACAAGAACAGCAAACAGCCTGGACGACTTCCTTGTTTCATAAAACATTCAAAGGGTGTGTGTGTCTTCAGGAGATATTTTAATAATGGAGTAGTGTCGCTGACATGGAAAGTAATGCTCATCAAACCACCAAGGATCATCTTTAAGAGGAATGTTGTGAATTGATGGAATATTCAACTAAGAATATCCAATAAACTCTGATGTTTCAAATGAAAAGTCTGCTTCAAAATCAGTCACTTTCACATGAAAATCAAGTTATTTAGTTGTGTGTGTAAGAGCCCTGTTCAAATCCAATGTCTGCCCTCTTTGTGGACTGACAGACTCTCCTCCATGGCATTAGAACGGCACACGCCGATGACTGTGCTTCACAAAGAAACCAGCCGTAAAAAACCTGCTGGTCCTACAAAGGGTCGTTAGCACCAACACAACCAGGGTGGAAATGGCCTCTTATCATTTCTGAGAGCAGTCAGCGAATCATCAAGGGCATTTGGAAAGCAAATGATGCCCCCTCAAAACAAGACAAAGAAAACTGGGCAACTGTCCACTTCAGACACGAGTGAGACAACCGGCCGGCCGGCCAGCCAGCAGGCTGCTACTGCAGTCTTTCAGCTGCCCGCGGCTCCAGGAATGCACAAGGATGCGAACAGAGAGGCCGCGCAGGCATGTGTCTGGGAAGAGAGGGCAGCCAGTGTGCCAGAGATTTCCAGCCGATAGGCTCCAGTGCTGCTGCTGCTGCTGCTGATGGTTAAAAACCTCAGCGCCTGCAGACAGCGGCAGGACCACAGAAAGGCCCCTTTGTTGTTAAGCACTAAGGGGCCTGCCGAGCCCTCGGAACCTTCTGTGGTCCGAGAAAGTGTGAAGACTTTGTAAGGACATGACTTGCAGAACGAAACATCAAATTAGATAAATAAAAATAGTGTGAGTGGAAGCCAGCAAGAGGCAAAACATTCTTATCTCCACTCACAAGATGTCAAACATAACATAACCCTCCCTGTACACAGGTATGGAAGCAACAAAACATGGCTGCTGTTACACAAACCTATTTCATTCAAGAGTCTTTATGTTATGTTGAGTCTTATTGTTGTCTATTATCTTTAAAATGCGGTGCACAGAAACGCAGATGGAGACGAGCGTCAACAGTTGATTGTGGAAAACCAAATCGAGTATCTCTTCTTCAAAGTCTACTGAGAACAAAGTGAAGAAATCAGTGGAACAATACGAGCCTTATTCTGCCACGCAGTATGTTCACACTCAAGCACGGTGGCTAACAACAACTTTATTGGTTTGATAAGTTTGATGAGTTACCACCACCACCAGTAATTGGCCAACAAAAAACAAACTTTGGAGCGCAGGGTAGCAACCAGCTGTCTGTGTTTGGTTTGGGGATTTAACAGTGGAACTCTTGACATTGCAATGAAAACAAGTACCATACACAATGGCAAGCCAAACTGGTGTGCCAGAAAAGCATGAGTAAGTCAAACCTGCGTCCATCTGGAGCAGCTCCTGATGCCCAAACATGCGAGATAGTCCAAGACACTTCTACAACAGCTTGGCACCGACCTATGCAGTTATGTGGAAACAGTTGTGCCAAAACTGAAAGCTCACTCGCTCTCAAAAAGGTCTCTACTATAGACACATTTGGAGATCATTTCAGCCAAACTATTGAATAATGATGATGCCGACTTTGGGGACAAAAAGAGGAACTGGACGATTACTAGCATGACAAACAACATGCAAAACCAAAAGAACCTCACAGGCTCTTCAAGAACATTTTCAACCAATTGGTCAAACCAAATATGCGCCATTCAAACCAAGCAGAACAGTTCAGTTGACAGTTATCTTGGTTTATATAGTCAAGAGACGTGCTAGCGCCTTTGGCCAGCCATGTTTGCCACCTTGTTCAGATACTAACCAACAATGCAGTGCAGCCAGTCCGGGCTAATCATGAACCTACAGTGCATCTTGACTTCCTCCTAGAAAACAACATCACGGCATGTCTTGTCAAGTGTTTGTTGACTGGCCGACATCCTCTACTCCAGGACAGGATTACAGTTCCAAACGGAACAAAATCGGGCATATTTGACCCAAGACCATGTGATGATACCAAACAACACCAGTGAGAAGCTCGAGCTGGACAATCCTAGCACTTGTGCCTTCTTCATTTCCCCGGGGAGTGATGTGAAAGAGAACATCTTCTTGCATTGATTTTGTGACATCCGGCGTATATGACCCAACAAAAACCAGTTGGCATACTGACCATGCCAATTATTCGGTTGCCAACCCAAACCGAGCAACCAAATTACACACTGTGTACAAAATCCCAACAACCACGGAGGTTCTCACGGCTCTTGAGCTATTGGTGGAAAGATCCAGTACAGGTCAGAACACTACAGTGCGCAATTATTTGTGTTTACGAGGCCAAACGATGCCAACGTATCTGAAGTGATTCACACGTATGGTCCCTGTATGTTACCCAACCTTGTGTTGGCGCTCACTGCCTGACGGATACAAAGAGTAAGGAACCACACCAGTCGGTGGAAACAAACCATAACAAGACTGAGGATAAAACGTAACTTTGGTATCAATTACTAGTTAAGGATGATAAGAAGTAGCACTCCAAATAAAGAGTTAACTCAGCCTTGGTGTGTGGTGATCGAGATTCAATAGTTCCATCTATTGACAGCCTCTGAATACATGACTTTCCTGTTCCACAAAAAGTATGATCATTTACACTTCCAGCCTTTTTCATTTCCATACTGCTCTTTGTTGTGATTGGAGCCAGTTTGCTCACAGGATATGCCTGAACGTTTTACAGGAACAAGTACTGTGATGGGAAACGACAGCCTTCCAGTTGTGGTAATACGTGAGTGGTGAGGGGGAGGAAATGTCTCAGTCGAGCTTGGCGGAGCTCAAATGCAGTCACACGCGCGGACACGTGAAAATGTACTGAGCGCTCTTGAAACAAAGAGTGCGGTGGGCCTGCAGGGGCAGAGAGACAACAACAACAACCTGCTGAATTATTATCGTCACAGTCGGACACGGGCTGCGTCTGTGCAGCGTGACACTGTACTGGAACTATCAATTACTGCTGTTGTTGCTAACGCATGAGCACAACAATACGGCCGCGTTACAGCTGTTTACACCCTTTTATCAGCAAGATTCCCCTTCCCGACTACCTGAACTCAATAATAAACATATCTATTGAGTTCCATATTAAACGGTGTAGCTATTAAACTGACACAACCGGCCGGGTCCTGAGAGACAAAACCCTGGGTTTAATCTCAAGACCACCTCGTCGGTTAGCAAATTAGCTCTGGATTGATGTTGCTGTCGCTTTATCAGGAAGCAGTTAGCGACGGACACGAGGCTGGATGTTCACTACAAGAAACCGAGGAGGCGGTTTGCTTAGCTGGCGAAAAAAAGAGACGACTCACCAACGTAAAGGTGAGCAGCAGCGGCGGCGGCGGCTCACACTCGAGCCATGAACGCCAATGTGGGGGAACACGGAGAGAGTCGGAGGTGGAGAGAAGCGAGATTAAAGGCCGGGTAGATCCGTTTTGGTCGAGTGTGTTGTTGTTCCTCGGTGCCGCGATCTGCTTCCTCGTCCTCGGCTCTTTATTTTAGGAGAGCGGAAACACTCAAGCAGCTGCCTGCTCGCGCATGCGCGGTTTCCATGGTGAATTTGGCGGTGGGCGGTGCTTAGCGCATCGCCTTCACAATAAGAGCCCGGATGCGACCGGGAAGACAAAAGAATACACAAAGAGAGAGAGAGAGAGAGCATCCGATTCAAGAACAATAGAGTTTGATCTTTGTATCAAAAAAAAAATACAGCGCAAAAAAACAGATGTAATAAAAGTTTACAAATACCCTTGACCTTTCTCAACCCTAAACTGACGTTATTGATTAATTACAAACAGTGCCGTAATAGGATCATCTTCTCCTCTCCCTCTTCATCCTAACCAATATCATCCTCATGTCCTAATCCTCACATTGGGTGTGAATGCTGCAGCAACTGAAAATGGGTAGGTGAGTGTGCGTCTGTGACCCGGACTGACCCCAGGGTGTCCCCATCACTTATATTGGTCATATTCATCTGGAAAGGCTAAACATCATCTACACTCAGTCATTGACTGCATTGGGTTCTTGTTGACAAGTGATGGAAGGGTGACATGGACAGATGTATCAGTGCAATGTCAGTAGTTATGTGGTACAGTCTGTTGCCGATAGAAGCTTCTTCCTGCAAGAGATAACCCCAGCCAAACCTTTGCTCCAGCTGGAACACCCAGTTGAATTGGCTCAGCATCTTGGCGAAGTCCGAATGGTAAGAAGAGTAAAACCAAGAAACCAGGCTTAATGGACCGTGGGAAAGTGACAAGTGATTTTCAGTTCAGTTCACAAACATATTCTGATGGAAATAAATCTGTTCATTAGTACTGAACTAAGTTGTAAAATGTGGCTATATCGAAGTACTGCGGATTTATACAAGCATGCACTAATGTATACATGACTATGACGTAATGGCGTTTCACGCTCGTAAAATCAGCCCATTTATATTTTGTCAGTAGATAAGACGACGTTATTTACGTCCCTTGCGTCACCAATGTGCGAGTGCTGACACCTGGTGGGAGGGAGCAGCCTAACATGCACAATGATTTCCAATTCTTTCGAAGACTTGAGAAATGTACAGATTCCAGTGCAGATACGTGTTTCTCGATAAACATTTACGAACACTTTGTAACTATCAATGGATGTCCTCTCTGGCGCCCACTACGTGACAGCGCTCCTGAAACCAACGAAGAAGAAACATTAACAGGAAGTGAAAATGGTCGGTTTCATTTCACCGGGGGTGGGACTCTTCAAGTTTTTACTTAATTCCGCGTTCCGAGTTTTTGATTATTTACTTAAATTAACGTAATTATACTCAAAGCAAGTAATGCTAATGTATGTTAAAAAAAATACTTGACCCAAACAAATGCCGATTAAAAAGTGACGCAGTAGTAAAGCGGACTAAACATCCCTCTACTGCAATGGTTCGTTCCAGCTTTTGGCCTCATTTTTAAAAGTCACTTGAACCGAAGAATATCGTCGAACTACGTGACGCCACCGGATATAAACGAAGGTAAACAAGAGCTGTTCGCCTCACGGCACTCCGTAACCTTACTCTTGTTTAGTCTAAATCTCACTGTAGCTTCGCATGCTTCCACCTGGTTGGTGACTCTTAAACGTGTACAGTAATGTCTCACTACGCTTTGCACATAGACAGATACAGTGACTGAAGAGGAGTACTGGAAACTACTCCCGGGTTGTGTTTGGAGCTGACATGTCCTCCCAGATCCGCCTGAGGATTCTGCCCAGCATCCGCTGCCTCTTTGACAAGCGAGTCCAGGTGAAAGTTGAAGGACTTTCTCCTCACAGAAACATAGAGTTAAGGTCCAAGCTGGTGGACGACAGAGGGGTGGTCTTCAAGGCCTTGGCTAAGTACAGAGCTGACCCCAGCGGTCAGGTGGATGTGAGTCGCTCGGCCTCTCTGGGTGGAAGCTACACTGGCGTGGAGCCCATGGGATGGCTGTGGTCCATGGCTCCCGAGACCCCACACAGCAAACTTCTGAAGAAGAACGTGCTCACTCCGACACTGGTGGAGTTGGAAGCTCTGAGCGCTGAGACGGGGGAGGTGCTGGTGCGTGAGACCCACGAGAGAGGGTACATGATGGAGGGGATGATGAGGGTCCCGCTGAAGGAAGGGAGAATCCGAGGAGTCCTCTTCATCCCGCCGGGTTGGTCATGCAGCTTCTAAATACGAGCCAGGCGCTCACAATGTAATGGCCCGTTTTTGTTGTTGTAGGAAAAGGCCCGTTTCCTGGGATAGTGGACCTGTACACGCTGGGTGGTGGGCTGTGTGAGCCCAGAGCCAGCATGTTGGCCAACAAAGGCTTCGTAGTTCTGGCCTTGGCGTTTTACGGCTACCAGGATTTACCCAAGGAGATCAAGCATCTGGATCTGGAATATTTTGAAGAAGCTGTAACGTACCTGAGGTCACATCCAGAGGTGAGACGATGAGTGGAAGAACAAATGTGTTCCGTTTAAAATGACGTTCGCAAACGGTGATGATTCCTTCTCCTGGTCAATGCTGCCACCTGCTGGCTCTTCTATGTAAATTCTAATGGCGTGTCTTTCTTCATTTCTGTCATTATCATGACTAATAAAAAGATGACTGTTGTCTGTGCAGGTGAGAGGACCGGGTGTCGGCATCGTCTCCCTCTCTCAGAGCGGCACTCTGGCCATGGCCATGTCGTCCTTTCTGCCCGACATCTCGGCCACAGTTTGCATCAACAGCTGCAACGCCAACACTGTGTTCCCGCTGCACTACAAAGACCTGGTCATCCCTCCCCTCATGCCCATCCTGTCCAACGTTGCCATCACAGACAGCGGCCTGCTGGACATACGCGACTGCACGCCGGACCCTTCTCTGGAGGAAAACCACGCCTCTGTGATCCCGATCCAGCGAGCCACCGGCCACTTCCTGTTCGCTTTCTCCGAAGCCGACCGCAACTGGAACAGCGCCTTCTTCGGGCGGCAGGCTGCAGCACACCTGAAGAGCCACGGGAAAGACAACTTCAAGGTCGTTTCTTACGCTAAGGCCGGGCACTTTCTAGAGTACCCTCACCTGCCGTACTGCCCGACCACCATGCACGCAGCGGTGGGGAGTGTGGTGCGGTTCGGGGGGGAGCCGAAAGCCCATGCAGATGCTCAGCTAGACCTTTGGGAGCAGATGGAACACTTTTTTAAGAAGCATTTGAGCCCCAAGAGCAATTTATAAGTGTGTGTCCAGAGAGTGTCACCACTGTTCTGATACAATTAACAACACAAATTCTACATCCTGATAATGTTCTCTATTAATGACAGTGATGAGTCACAGATGATTGTTGTCGTTTACGGTTTGTGTGTCATTATCCTCCGTGTTCAGGGAGTGATGCCAGATACAGCTTTCATGAGAGACATCTTTGGATTGAAACATTTTTTTGGTTCCTTAAAGTGTCAAAACATTGGTGCTCAAGAGGCGGCCGTTTGACTTGCAATATCAGTGAGCACGTCGACATGCTTTCACAGATCTCCGTTATATTGAAAGTGCCTCACGTTGCCTCTTACCTTGGCGATCAGACCCACTGAGTGTTGCGCCGTCGTGACCTCTCAAAATCAAAGTATTGCTTGAGAATGGTGCTGTGAAATCGAATCAGAATCAGGAGGACAGCTTCAAATAGAACTAGCTCTAAGAGGTTGGCGGTGAGAGGCGTTTGGATCTCAGAGTGGAACTCACACTTACATGAATAATAAAAAATGAAAATAAATCAAAACAATGTCTGTTATGATTGATTTGAATGTACAAATGATATTAAATGGATTGGGACGCTGGTCGTTGTGAAGTCAGCGCTGGAAACATATTGGAAAACTGACTGTGGAGCCGATTATCGGTGGTGTTTTCCTCCCTGCCGCACGTTTGGTATTTCTGGCAGAGCAGGGAGGAATGTCACCAGCTGCTGTGAAAGGGTGAACCTGAATCTCCTCTTCACGTTTGAGAAAAGCGACTGGAGCACGGCGGTCTGACACTACAGAAGACAGTGGAAGCTCCTTACAAAACTAGCTCGAGTTTTAATAGGAGGTTGTGGGGAATGAAGACATGAAGAGAAGAGGTGGAGGACTTGTGATGGGAAACCACCACAGAAGAAGACCAAGATTGCTCTGACTCTGCTCTTCCTGTCGCCAGGCTAGCGATGCTGTCCTGATGGTTGGGGCATCGTGACCATGTCATCCCCAGCAGTAGCGTCGCCTCGCCTCTACGACTGCCTCACCCAAGCCGTCCCGAACTTCATCTTCAGCTCAACTGTATCGTTGACTTAGACCCTCCGTTACGATGTCGTGTTAGGAGGTCGCACAATAATTTTTCAGCACAATATGGTAGCTGTCTTCAGCAGTCAAATCATCAGCACCATTACTGGATCCTGGACACTGGGTGGGTGAGTAGATCCAGTGGGGAGCGGAGGAGGTTTTTTACGTTTGTCTGGATTGTTTTAGCTCTACTTCGTCCTATATAACTCAGGTTAACTCATGCAGCCGGTGCAGTTCCGTTTGTGGATGTACATCCATTTCAAAAGGCTTGAACATAGGGCTGACCATGACCTGAACCACATTGTCCTTATTGTATTTCTGACAGGTTCCTGAATATTGACTCTGAACCTTTTGAGTTGTGTTGCTCTCAAACTCGACAGAAAAACTCGCGCCAGTCTTTCTCAAAGCTGCGATAATAAGAGGGCAGGAAGAGCGGACTTGAAGCTCAGCGATGGATCTGAAACAAAAAGAGATCGATCGATGGCTCCGGGATAGACCTCTTATTTCAGGGGCTCCGTCAACTGAACGCATCACTCGCGCGCTGGCTGTTGCTGGGTCACACTAACTAGCGTTTCTTTCCATGTAGTCCACAAATAAACCTTCATTCAGGTTGTGGGGGGGAGAGAGGAGGGGCTTCTCCGTGTCTGGACTGCTGCAGCCGTAGACGCTGTCAGTCAGACAGGAGCCCGAACTGGACGCGTCTCTGTGCGAACCCGCCAAGAAATCCCGCCGTGTTGCACGCTCCGCCATGTTTCTCTAGAGCAGAGATGCTGCTGGAGTCCTGAAGCGGCGGCAGGATGGTCGGGGACGCAGCCGCCAACAGCACCACCTGGCTCCACCTGCTCAACTCCTCCAGTGAGCCGAGCCTCGCCGGGCAGGCGGAGCGGCCGTACCGGGACTACACCACCGCCGCGCAGGTCCTGGTCCTCGTCGGGTCCCTGATCGGTGAGTCTCGTCTCCCGTTCAACACACCTCGCTCGGTGGATGAAAAATCCCAAACCGTTCCATCATAATCATGATGGACGTCCAACATTTTGACCCCCAAAATTCAGATGATGACGTCATATCGAGGCGCAGGATATGTACCCCACAGAAAAACCCGGATCCCCCCATGCACTTTTGAGGTGCACAGGAAGTGACTTTGAATATTCATCACCGTTTTGTTCTGTCAGGCGTCTTCACCGGATGGAGGTGTAAAAAGAACACAGTCATTAGTTGAACATCGAGTCATTTGCAGCATCCACACTCAGTTACAGCGTGTGTCCTCGGAGAGATGACAGCACTGCAGCGTTGTAGTCCGACTAGGTATTTGAATTAAGGCACTGAGTTAGAGCAAAGAAGAGCGTGAGTGAGTCTGGACTAGTGTTCATTGGTCCGTTTCACTTCTGAACTCCAGGACATGAGGAGGATCCAGGCAGATCAAGGTGGGGGACTTGCTGTGGTGCCCCTAATGGGACGTAAAAGAGCACCTCAGACTCAAATCCTGGGGCCCATCCATTGATTTCATGTGGCCCTCAAGAGCTCCATCTTCCTCTCATTGTGAACTTGACTGGTCGTGGACCGGTCTCCCCTCCACCTGCTGATGTGGGTCACGCCGCGTCCAAACTTAGCTTCGGTGAAAGCTCGATAATGAGACGCCGCCGAGGTGTCGACGCCCAGCTGCGTTGCTGAATGAGACTCACACCTGTCGCAAAACAGCGGGTTCGGCGAGGCGATGAAGGTGTGAGTGCATCACGTCAGGTGAGGATGAATGAGTTACATGGTGAATGAAATGTTTCCATCTCACCAGATGAGCGGCAGAGTGGATGAGTGAATGGATGAAATAAACAGAGGGATGGATGTGCGTGGGATCTTGAGCCTCTCATGTCATGTATGGGTGGACGGAGTGGTAGTGTGTAGAGGGGTGGTGGCTGGATGAGTAGATGAAGGGGTGAATAATGGATGGGTTCAAATGCAGGGTGGATAAAGAGATCAAAACAAGAACGAAGAATGGATGGATTGATGTGCCCTGTGTGACTGGACAGATGGAGGGATGGTGGCAGAAGAAGGATAAATCGATCAATACATGAAGGAATACATGGATGAATGGATGGATGAGTCGACGAGTCAGTGGCACTGTGGATGGAGAAAAAAGATGGGAGAAGATAAGACGAGAACAAGTGACTGACTATAGGGATTAAATCATGGACGGCGTGTGGAAGCCAAAAAGAATGATGGAGTGATCTGGAGGTCTCGGTGGAAGTCTGGCAGATGCAAACATGAATGAGGCTTGAAAGATGGGTGGGCAGATGAATGGGTACATGGCTAAAGGGAGGCCTAGACATGATGAATGAGTGATGTTGAGATGGTGATGAATGAAGGATGGTACAGTAAAGAGAAGAATGGATTGGAGTAACGGGCGAGGGGACAAAGAAGGCGAATCAGAAATGAATGGGGAGAGGGACCAACCAGTGTCCCGTCCTCTCTGCAGGAAACATCACGGTGCTGTGGTGCACCTGCTGCACCAGCGTCTTCAAGTCTGTCACCAACCGCTTCCTGAAGAACCTGGCGTGCTCGGGCATCGGCGCCGGCCTGGTGTGCGTCCCCTTCGACGTGATGCTGAGCGTCAGCCCGCGCTGCTGCTGGTGGCTCCACGCGCTGCTGCTCTGCAAGCTCCTCAAGTTCCTCCACAAGCTCTTCTGCTCCGTCACCGTGCTGAGCTACAGCGCCATCGCGCTGGACAGGTCAGCCTGCGCCCACTCTGGCTCCCCGATGGCTTGTTATGGGCCAAATGCTCATGCTAACGCAAGCATTTGCCTCCAAAGGTGGCTGCTCTGAATTATATTTTACATGTTGAATAGCACAACAGGGCACAGCACTCGTCTACCGTGCATCAAATGAACTCATGAATGAGCCGCAGGTGTCGCCGATGCCTAGAATGTGTTACAGTATGACCATGAATGGCCTAGTCTGTCATGTTTCTGGATGATGGACCCAAGTGCAGGAAGTGTTGGTCGGCACAAGGCACGGGAGACGAGGTCACGTTACAAAGATTCATTTGTTGGAACGCACAAATAAATACAGACAGACCAATGACTAGAAACTAAGGGCCCGGACCGGGGACAACACACAGGGAACGGGGTGAATCTGGAAAACAAGCCAGGCGGATTAGAATCAACCACCTACTGTATCAATGGGAGGACAGAAAACACACACCCGGAGTTAAGCTCAACGTGGTGGGGGCGCTGAACTGAGAGCGCTCGAATCACACTGGCACACACCAGGGGTAAACTGACCGATCTATAGAACTAAAAGTGAGGCTTAGATAACAAGCTCACAACGCGGTCTGAATTGGAAGATGGGAGGAAAAACAAAAGCGGAAACACCAGGATGCGGCTGAAATAGAAATCCAGCGCGCAAGGAGAATTTAGAAAAGATCAGGGAGGAAAGCCAACACACGGGAGTCTTGGAAGAGGAGGAGTGGGGACTGATCAATGCCAGCTGTGTTGCCAGTGAAGCTGGAGACAAAGCAGGAACAGGAAACAAAGGCAACCGGGGCTAACAAAAAATAGGAAGAGACAATAAAGTGCAGACATAGACAAAGTCGTGACATGACAGCTGTTCAGCGCCACATGTCATCGAGTGAACGGATGAAATCGCGAGTGAAGTACCAATACATGAATGGCTGAAATGATGAGATGGTTGTTGATGGGGAATGGCCGAGCAACCGGAGCATGAAAGAGTCTGAATTTCACTGACCCTTAAGGAACATCAGGTAAGTAGCTATTGATCCCCCTCATCCATACATCCAGCCAGCAAATCTTGCCGAGTCATTTTCAGCCTCCATTCGCTCCCCGCTGTGCAGACGAGAGGGGGGGTCGATGGGCCGTGTGTAGCGCGGGGTCCCCTGCAGCGCCCTGAAGTGCAGCCCGAAGACGCTCGCGATGACGGCCACGTGTAGCAGCCAGCAGATCCTCAGAGGCGCGGCTCCCTTTTCAGGCCGCCAGTGTCACGTGGGGAACCAAGGGAGGAATTCTTCGTTCCAAAATCTTCCCCCATTCACAAGTGCTTTACAGCCCAATGAACACAGATATTGAACTGAGGGTGAACTGCTGAACAGTTGAAGATATTTGACCCGAGCGTGTAGTCATCCAACAACTGCATCCTCCGTTACTAGCATGATAGCACGATAACGTGGCTAACAGTGATGCCATAATGTGATCACACCAAATGATAATTGATGCTACGCTAGCAACATGCTGGTATGATGCAAAAACAGTCCAATTCAATGAATGAATATTCTGTACAATACAAATATAATGTTCGATGCTCCAGTATCTATGAAAACGAAGGCGGTAGCTTGAAGATATTTTGTGAGGCGCGACACGAGAGAGGTGTGATCATAAGCTACAAGCTACAGCAGTTCTCATTCGCTAACGTTCATGATGCGCTAACCAATTGTAGCTTGTGAAAATGTGTCTGGCTCCGCAGGTACTACTCGGTGCTGTACCCTCTGGAGAGGAAGATCTCAGACGCCCGGTCCAGGGACCTGGTCATCTACATCTGGGTGCACGCGCTGCTGGTGAGCCTTCCCGTCTTCGCGGTCACCAACGTCACGGACGTCTACGCGACATCGTCCTGCTCCCAAGACCACGCCCGCTCCCTGGGTCACATGGTGTACGTGCTGATCTACAACATCACCACGGTGATCCTGCCGCTGGGCCTGGTCTTCCTCTTCATGCTGCTCATCCGCCGAGCGCTCAGCGCCAGCCAGAAGAAGAAGGTGATCATCGCCGCCTTACGGACGCCTCAGAACAGCGTCTCCATTCCGTATGTGTCGCAGAGAGAGGCGGAGCTTCACGCCACCCTGCTGGCCGTGGTGCTGGCCTTCACCGTCTGCAGCGCCCCCTACGGGGTCCTGGTTGTTTATCGCACTCTTCTAGCTGACGGCGTGGATCTCCCAGGCTCCCTCTACCGCACGGCGCTGTGGCTACCCAAAGTCTCCTTGGTGACAAACCCGGTTCTGTTCCTGACCGTCAACCGCTCGGCTCGCCACAGCTGGATGGACCTCCTGGTCCGGATTCACCGGCGCTACAGTCGCAGGAACATGGTCAGCACCGGGGGCCTGGCTTCCCTCGGGCCGGACGCTGTAATCGGCGAGCCGGTGGGACTGGAGACTGCCGGGCGCTCAGGGAGTCAACTCCTGGAGATGTTCAACATCGGCCAGCAGCAGATCTTCAAACCCTCCGAGGAGGACGAGGAAGACGAGGAGATCCCTTCAAAAGGAAGCCACAAATGTCGGCCAAGGATAGGGAGCAACAAGGGCGACGAGATACCGGATAAGGATTTCGTGCCGGGGTCAGGTGGAGCTTCCATGGCAGCACCTCGAACTCCGCCGGTGCACACCTGCACTTACACCTCCTGCTCCCAGGTGGCGCCAGCGACGCCTACAGAGACAGAGGACACCACACAGTTTGGTTTCGGGCCGTTCGAGTTACCGCCGCAGTGGCTGCCCGAGACCAGGAACAGTAAGAAGCGGCTGCTGCCTCCGCTGGGGAACACGCCCGAAGAGCTGATCCAGACCAAACTGCCCCGGCCGAGACCAGAGAGGCGGATCAGCAGGAACAACAAGGTCAGCACCATTCCCGCCGTGGACCCCTGAGAGGCCCGGTCCGCTTTCCTTCATCATGTCCAGCACAATCGTGACACCAGCAGGAGCTTTCCAGCAGAAATATTTTGTGATGTGTCGACAATGTTTCCCTGTACATGTGAGTGGCAGACGGAGTTTTGATCCGACGAACCAGCGTTGATTCTGATCGAGTCTGTGAACACGCCTCCACCCCTGCTGGACCTCTGTGTGGTTCCCCCTGATGTTGGTCCTGTCTTTGTCTTTCCTGCCCGTGAGTCTGATGTGATGATACGTGTGCAGTATGCAAATACATGTTGAGAACATGAAGCCTTTAAAAGTTGTTTTTGTGTGGGTTAATCCAAGATGGCCGCCTTCCTGTTGCTCGTAGGAACCATTCTTGAGTTGTGAGCAAAGCAGGTGACTTCTGCGTCATTCTGCTCCCTCCCTCACAGCGTTGAAGGGCCAGAGAGGTCGCGTGGTTTCACAGAGCATTGTGGGCCGCGGCAGTCGGCAGACTTTGTTGTGATGACAGAAAGCTGCGCTGCGACCGCTGCAGCCGTCAAGAGTCTCTCAGGGTCTCGGCCTCAGACTGGGAGGACTGTGCGTTTCTGTTCAATACCGCCGGAGACCGACAGAGACCACTGTCAGGACTGGAAAGCAAAACTGCTAAAAGAAGGATTCTGGCTTACAGTTGTGTCTTTGATATTGATCAGGAGTCTCAAACAGATCCACCAGAGGTCCTCGGTGGGCGCATGTTTTGGTTCCTCACTAGTCACAAGGCAGCCCAAACACCAGTCAGGTTGTTCCAGCTCATACTGTCCTGGTCTTGTCTCGTCTCCCCAGTCTCGATAATGTCGCCTCAGTCAGTCCCAGCACCTGATGCCAGGTTCTCTGGACTGGTTGGTGAGGAGACAGCCGGAACCTGCCAAGCAATAAGTCTCGTGACTGCGCTGGCGTTCAAAGCCATGAGACGAAAGCACCATTGAGCCGCTGAAATCACCAACCGCTTCAACCTGGCAACGGCAGTCGTGTAGCGGGAATCGAACGTCGCTTGTGACGGAGAGCCGATCTCCTCCAATGGTGAGAACAGATGAGACACTGAAGTGAGGTGGCTCTGTTAGGTGGTGACTGCAAACACAGTCATCTGCAGCGCAAATATTTATCAGTCCGTCAGGCCCGAGCTCCCCACAGTCCCCTGCTGCGTTTACAAAGGAGTCAGCTCTGCGCAGACTGGGAGGGAAATATTAGGATTCCGAGTGGCGTCGCGTCCATATGAGGCAAAACTCCAGGGAGATAAGACTCACCGTCTCCCACAGTCGGTGGCTCGCGTTCCACACACCGGCCTGAACAAGGAGATTTGACTGCACCAAAATATATATATATATATATATATATATATATATATATATATATATATATATATATATACCTGTATATATATATATATATATATTAGTGGAGGGACTTTAACGAGTTAATTACGATGAATTAATTACAACAAAAAAGTGTTAACATATTTAATTTAATTTAACCTTTGTCAGCGCAGCAGTTCCTGCTCCACTGATGCAGCGAGCATGACAACAACAACAACAATCATGGAGGAATCCTCCCTGAACCAAAGCAAAGAAAAGCAGCTGTTTGCTTTGGTTCAGGGAGGTTTTTCACTCCACAATGTCCAGGGCTTCCACCACTCTGAATGGACTTGAATACAGCCACCATGGTGTTTTATTCGAGACCAAGTTTGGAGACCCTGTTAGAACATGTGGTGAGGAGGGACGGTCTTGGAGCAAGGATAGTGAAGATGAAGACGAGGAGGACAACCGTGAGGGTCATGGTGGATGATGAAGGTGGAGCGGCGGCTGTGACAGGAACCAGAGCCAGAGCTGACTCAGCACTTTCCTGGTTTCTCACCGAGCTGTGGAGGGAAGGCAGCGGTCTAGACGTGTTGACACATTCCTTCATCTGCGACTTTATTCCAGTCCAGAGTCTAATCTGCTAAGACGCAGCGCATGAAGAGAAGCACAATGGCTCTCTTGTCTGTAATCGGCTTGAGTCGGCAAATGTCGTCAGAGGTGGGATGACGTCGCCACGAGGAGGGAAGACGTGGTGGAAATGGACAGTCATGAGGGACTGCATTGCACTGCTGCTGCCACCAGGTGGAGCATTGTTGACGCTGTCGGAAGTTGTTCTGAAGAATGTCGTCCCAGGAATAAAGGGAATGTCCACTGTGTTGTGTTTCCACTGATGTCAATAGAGTGTCGCTCAGCCCGTGTTTTAAGACCGAGAGCCACCAGAAGGTGGCGACATTACCACGCATGAATCCACCTTGGTACCGTGGTGCTAGCGCTCATCTATGATGTCATCAAAATGGCCTCCAGCACAGAAAATGGGATCATTTCAATGAGTTGTTTTGATTTTGAAATGTAACATTTTAGCTTTGCCTCAGACTGAAAACATCAAAGAAGACAGGAGACGAGACTGAGACCAGCAGAGTGATCAAAGGTCCCGTAAGAGGAACAGACTCCTTTCACCGAAACCAAGCTCCATTCGAACCTGAAGCGGCCGATACGATATATGGTCAGTGCAGGGGTGATATATCGTAACGTTTGAAGTCCGACCATGTGACGCGCCTGGACTCTGGCGACCCCTGCTGGTCCCCGATCTCTGGACAAAACGATGGCACACAAATCATGGGACCTGACACCCTCCCTGCCATTTAAACGCCTCGATCAACCGCTCCCTTCTCTTCGGAACAGCATGATCCACGGCCTTATGTGGAGGAACCACTGTTGTGTTCCATGTGTGAACCTGTTTCTCCACTGTTTGACGCTGCTCTTTGCTGTCGCCCCATTGATCTCACGCTGACCTACTTCCTGTCCAAACACTTTCTTCAAATAAGAGACGACAATAAACGTGGGGAGATACACAAGTTGCTACGGTAACATCACGGCTTCAGGTCATCCTCTTATTGTACTTGGTTTTCAACGAGTTCTGGAAGTAGGTGAGGTGGTCACGTGACCTGGAGCGATCAACCGCTGGTGACATCATCAACACTTCATCGATAATAACAGGCGCACGGCTGCGCTAATTAGTGTGGTTGCCAAGCAACAGCTAACATTGTGAAGAGAATGGTCTCTTCGCCATTGTTCCGTGGCGCCAAACCTCACAAGTGCTGACAGTGCATGTAAATAACATCCTGAGGCCAAAGAATTAAAAACACCCTCATGAGAAAAGAAGAAATAAATGTGTTTATACATTACAGATTATGAGACACACTAATAGTAAAAAATTAAGTGTCAAAACTGTGATTGTTTTTTCGTTTTAGTAAGTCTAAAATAATGGTTTCATTTATTAACATGTTGCTCCTAAATGAAAGGTAAACGTTGAACTGCGGTGCTACTCTTAGAACCGCATCCAAATGGGTCTGTTCAGGATCAATATCAAGAAGTAAAATATTTTGTTTTGTGAATAAAACATTCAAAAAAAATATTCAAACAAGATGACATTAAGATAAAGAACAATTGTTTTGTAATAAAAAAAAAAGTAGGAAAATAATTTGATTTGAAATCAATGTAATGATGAAATAAATATAATCATTTTAGTTTCCCGAGACAATATTTACAGTATGACAGGTTTCAGCGGAGCTGTCAGGTCCTCCACTGGTGTGACCAGCCCCAGCTGACCACAGTGGTCGCGCAGACCTTGCTTTGGCTCCATATGTCTGATTTGGACCAAACGGTGGTCCTCTGTCGGCCTCCTGCTGGTCAGCAGGTCAACATGAGCCACACATGGTCCTGGACGCTCTGCAGAAGCTGACCTGAAGAGCAGATCTATATTCTATTCCTCCTCACCGGAGGCTTCGTTCTCGCCTGGCATCACTTCGATCTGCTTCATGAATGTGAAGGGAGCACGCTGGAGTGGAACAATCGTCATGGCAACCTGCAGCCGAGCAGAGGTGACCTGGATGCTGATGAGGGCAGGACACCAGGTCAGTGGAGGTCACCACCGGCCTCTGAAGAACACGTGAAGGATCCCACCACTTATTTTTGGTTCACCGGTCTTTCACAATTTTAGTATTTTTTTTTAATGCCCCAAATATAATTAATGTAAAATAATAATAAGTGACAGGTTTTCTATCAAAATGTCATTTGGTTATTTCGCAATAATAATAATATGCTCGTACTTGTTCAATTGAATTTACCATTAGTTGTGAAGGGAGATTTCATTCTACAGTATACAAGAATAATGAGCCATCGATTGTCTGCAGGCACGTAAATATTCATGTTCAAGTTTTCTTTCAAAATATTTTTTCAGCTCTTAGACCTTCTCGAGTTGATTTAGGTGACATTTCTGGCCAACAGTTGCGCAGCTCTGGTCTGGATCCTGGAGTGCGACACTCAAGTCTCCCCTCTAGAAACCATTGAGTCTAGCGCCACCTACTGGCCGTGTGGAAACATCCTCGCGCAAACACAAATGCCATGTCATTCTTTTATTCATCTCGTCTTTAAATAAGAATTTATCAGTTTAAAATGTCATATTGGTTCACAGTCACATCACTGGAAAGGAGCGAGTCTCTGAGGATAGACCTTGTGTGTCAGGTCGAGGGTGTAGCAGCAGCAGCGGAGGAGGAAGAGGAGGAGGAGGAAGAGGAGCTCAGACTGATGACAGGCCGGAGAGCAGATGCAGAAGAACAGATGCTTTCAGTGCAATACAAAAAAGAATTATCATGGTTGGATTTTTTTTAGCTCCTAATTGTTACAATGACTGTAATAAACTGTACAGGAGCTCGGGAGGGAGGAAAAGAAAAATAGACACTTAAAAAAACCACCTTGCTTCTGCAGCAGGACCCGACTCCGGAGGCCGTGTGGAGGCCACTACCTCCGCTTGACCGCTGGTCTGGCTCCCTTGCTGCTGCCGCCGGCGGCGCCGGCTTTGCTGGACGAAGCCTTGGAGCCGGAGAAGAGCTTGGTCATGAGCTCAGAGACGTCTGGGAGCTCGGGGTTGGGGTTCAGCATGTTCATAGACTGTTCCATCTCCTGCACGACAAGCCGTTCAGGTGAAGAGAGAGATCAGGTGCGACACACCTACACAAAGCTGTTGAGGCGCCGCGCTACAGCACCTGACAGTCAAGTGCACCGAGCATGAACAACGTCTTCCAGTCAAAAGTTTGGGGGTAAATTGTTTCATAGAAACAGACCTGGGCTCGCAGACGCAGGCTGCACCACAAACCCGATGAGGGTCTGCAGGAAAGCAACATCCAGCCAGTCTCACCCGGAGCACTGCCCCCCAGCACAACCCTCGATCATACTGATGGTGTTAGATCAGCGTGTACGACCCCAGAGGAAGGATGCTGAGCAGCTCTGTCTCAGTTAGCATTGCACGGCTAACTGGGATTAGCATCATCCACGTGGGTGCTTGTACGAGTCCGTGGTTTACATGGCCTCAAGTAACTGTTTGATTTGACAGCGACGGCGCCGTGTGACAGTTGTGGCGCGTGTGGTGGCCTTTGCTTCACCATGGTAGTTTGAACCTTTGGTCATGACACTGGTGGACTCTGACTCTCTGGATCCCTGCTTCTTTGATGAGATGCAGTGGTCCTCACAGGCTCTCTGACGCGCTCCTCTGCCTTGGTCCACATCAACACATGCAGCTCTCCCGCTGCCAAGGTGACAACACTTGGATATTGGCGGCGGTGGCGGCGTCCTCTTCCAAGTCCCCATGAGGCTTCACTGATGGAGGACACACTCTCACAGGCAGCGCTAATGCTAGGAGCCGCCATCAGTTAGGGACCGTCAACAAATTCTAAAGCCTCAAAGTCTGAGTGACATCTTCAATAAGACCATGGAAAACTGATGCTGTGAAGGGAGAGCACACTGTGGTCGCGTGATGATATTAATTTCTGATGTTAATATCTTGAACGCTCCCCTCTGACTCTGACTGGATGGGTGTAGTCACACTACTAGACACGCTCTATCCCGTCTGAAAGGGGGGTGAACACTGCCTGCCTGAACGCACGGTCAGAACGGACGATTTTTCAGTAAAATACTGAATCTTCCAACATCTTTCGGAAAGGGAATACTTTCGGTCGATCGGCCCAGGCCTGACTGTTCTTGAATTTGAGACTTGAACATGAGCTTCCACCTGGGCCTCCGAGCAGAAGTGATTCATGCATTTTCCTCACCTTCCTCATCTCCGGGTCATTGGTGTTGACCACTTTAGGCAGCAGGACGATGATCAACAGCGGCAGCACCATCATCATCACCTGCAGCGGGAATGAGGCCGGTCAATATTCACAGGTCAACCACGAGAGGAGGCGGCCGTCGGCCCCGATTCTCACCATGGGGTTCATGAGGAAGTCGGTCCAGCCCCAGGTCTCCCTCTTCATGAAGTAGCTGTGATGGCCATTGGCTCGGATTTGGAGCGGGTACGGCTGCCTGATGACTTCTGAGGGCTTGATGTAGTTCACCAGGCGAGCTCTGAGGACGCAGGCCGCGTGAGTCCAGCTTGAGGACACCATCGCCAGAAGAGGGCGCTCACCTCATTTTCCCCTTGGATGTGATATCCACACGCACCGGCTCAAATCGGAAGGTGGGCGTCACTATTTCCACCACGTATGAACCAGACGGAACATCATTGACTGTGAAACTGCCGTCTGTCCTGCAGAGACGGTCAAAAAGAAAGTTGCTTTACAAGCTTGAAAGCTTTGCTGAGCCTTTAGACTATACACGATAAACACAGACGCGCGTGCCGTGCGTGACGCAGATTTTCAACTTGTCTTGTTCTGTTCTTATTCAAATGGATTTCAAGGCAACTCTCAGTTCACTATACACATTATTTTTTGCTAGAAACGCAACAGATTTTATTTAGAAAACATTGGAAAAACGCTTTTTTAATAAACATCTGTAAAAACCAAAAGTCCACAAGCATTCTCATTCACATCATTTCCACGCAGATTGTCACATTACGAAACACGGTGACATTGTATAAAGGTATGGAATAATAGACTTGAAACGGTATAACTCCATACACCGGGTCAGCAAATCAGCGTCAATTCTCACGGTCAAGGCGAGTGACTGCAGGGAGTCACTGACATTCAGTGATGCCGTATCAACACAGTGTGTTGCTATAGGACACTTCATTTACCCATCACTCTTTAGATAAATCCGGGTAGGTTTTCCACTGCTTTTCTCAATGTCGATCCCTAAACGACCTGAGACCGTGTGGACAACGGAGCCCAGTTGGAGGCAGGATGTAAACAGGGGGCTAACACTGCCCCCTGGTGGCCGCCGTTGGTTTGGGCTACAGTCGCTACACCCAGAGACTCGTCTGTACACCCGGATATGTGTACCCGCTTGAAACAGAGGGGTCATTCCCCTCCCACTTGCCTTATCAAGTCTTGCGTCGCACGTTAAAAACTCTCCATCAAAACATCGGTCCGCTTGCGTTAGCTTAGCCACATGCGCTAATGCTAAGCGGCCAGCGGACACAAACATCGACGTGCCTTACCTCAGAAAACCGACGTATTCTTCACCTTCCACCAGAACCCGCGCCGTGGCCACCCACTCCTGGGTTTTCACGCCAGGGACGATGGCTCTGCCCTCGATTCTAAAGCGCTCGCCGCCGCCGCCGCTCGGCGTGCTAGCAGCAGCGCCAGGCCCGGCCTCCAGCTCGGAGAAGCCGCAGGCGGCGGCGACGAGCGCCGCGTGCATGACGAGCCACGAGGACGCTAACTGCTCTCTTAATAACATGATTCCGCCGTTCAACAGAAATGAGCTTAAAGTGCGAGGGCATACAACGGAAGTCGCGGCGAGGATCAGCTGGCCTGGCGCAGCGGAAGATGACGTCACTGCAACTTTATTGGTCTGTCGACGGTCGACAATCATTCTTACTTCAGGTTTTCTTTTCAACAGGCACAGTCGAGCAAGGACGCGCTCGGTGTCACGTGCGCATGGGATGAGAATACTGGACTGAACTCGCTGTATGGTATGCGCTGGTTCGATATGCGGTGGGAACAAGCCGAACCCGAAGGAAGCGCATCCATCAGCGAGGGCTGTTCCTCAGTGTAAACACGTCCGAATCATGGCGCTCCTCCTCCTCCGACCTGTGACCGTAGATTGTCTGGACGTCAGCAGAATGCCAGCAGAAATTCGATTGGTATAAGAGGTTGGATGACTTCATTCTAGTGCAAGTTTACATTCCTTACATTGTCAGAAATTCAGAGTGACATTTCACGTGACTTATATGGGACACTCTGCCCAGAAGAGTCTTTGTGTAACGAGGCATGAATCCGACTTCATGTTGTCACATTCACTTTACAGGACATAGGAGCAGTAGTGTGACTTATTCTAAACAAGTGTCACAAATAGAAGCGAGGTCACAGCCTCCCTGACTGCATGGTAACCCGTGCACGTCCATGGCCCCACACCCTCACTGCAGCCTCCAGGATGTGTTATTGACAAGTGTCAAACAGCAGTTAAACCTGAAAATCCAGTCACCATCACCTCGCGGGAGTGAACGGGTTATACTGCACAACCGTCAGATCACCCTGAAACTTGCCGCTGTGAGGTGCGTGACAGGAAAAGTGGTGTTTCGATTTTTGGTTTTTATTTACAGACTAAAACAATCACATTCTTACATCATAGAGTCAAACATGTAGACAAGATGAAAACAAGTCTAATAACTTAAGACTGTTGATTCAAGTTCCTGATTTCAGAAGAACCCAGGCTAAAAACAATAAAACACGGGAGCCTTCATGACACAAAAGATCTTGGCACTTGATGGAGCGCGACGTGGAGCTCCCGCACATCAGCCCACTTCAATGTGAAGCAGTCGCCTGCTGCGCGTCCTCCCGAGCAGCGACGCCATTGCGGTCCTGCTGACCAGTCGAGGAGTTTCAGTCCGGAGAGGTTTGCAGCGGCAGAGAGAACAAGTATTTTTTCCCCGTCCCGGTGCTGGTATTGGTTAAAACAAAGCCACGACTCAGCAGTAGTGGTCACATCCTCAAAGTGCTACGAAGGTCAGGGCAGCTGAGAGAGGGAATCCTGCACCGTCTGAACAGGAAGCAAAGAGGATCGTGAAAGTGTCTGTCCTCTCCTCACCACAACAGCAAGAACCTGCCGCACGCCGTACCTGAGCCAGTTCCCCAGTTAACCCAGGAGCCGAACACAACCGCGCACCCTCTTTCCACAAGTCCTTCAGCTGCTGCCTCATGACTCGGACGTTCCTGAGACGACGATCAGGAGAAGCCAATTCTCATGCAGTAATCAACCAGCTGAACATGTCAGTAGAGAAAGCAATACACACCTGTCCTCTGAGCAACTGTCCTGCAGTTGTTTCTCATTCTTGGAAAGCTCCGGCCACCACTTCCTGATGATTGACTGAACCCAGTGTAGCGCCACCAGCAGGTGTCTGTGGAGCACACGACACCGGCGTTAGCCAAGCGCCTCTCCTCAGGTCAAGACAGCGCCACCGACACTCACTGTTCATATTTACTAGCGAGTATCAATTTCAGCTGAGGCATGAGGTCGACGCAGCATCCAAGTGACAGACAGGACGCTTCGGTCTGAAGGCTGCCAGGATGAGAGGAGGAGGCTGTTAGACAAGCAAAGAATCCATCCTCTCCTTTCCTCTTCTGTGACACATGCGCAGCCAAGGTCAACAAATAGGAACTCACTTCTTTGTTAAGACGGGTAAACAGTCGAGCAGCACTCCGGTGTCTTGTATTCTGGGAAAACAAACATGTTTGAGCAGGGAAAGTGAGGCGGCAGGGACGGTGTGCTGGGTCTACCTCGTAACATATGCCACCAATTCACTGGCGTTTTTCTGCCACAGCGTGAGGGCGACTTTTAGACGGAGGCTCCTTTCAAACAGGATGTGAGTCATCGCTTCGTGGTCCTTCGATAGCTGCAGGATGACATGGAAACAAACTGCTTTCACAAAAGTCATGCGTCTCAAAGGGCGTCTTCCTCTTCTTCCTGATGTCTCCCTCACCAACACTGCCTCATTCTCTCAGGTGTATTCTGCCTCCCTTCGACTGACCTTCAGTTCCCTTCTTCCCAGTTCACCCCGCAGTCTCTCCTCACAACTATCTCATCAGCGAACATCATTGTCCATCCAGAGACGCACGACCGTGGACTCGTGTCAAATTTCTCTACACAGTTGAACAGACTGTGTTCTGACCTTAGACCCCACTGCCATGGGACTTTCCCATGACACATTTTTTCACCATGTATTTCCCTCTTAAGTTAAAGTTAGAATTCTTGCAACAAATGCCTTGTTTCTACGACTGACTTTGAGAGTCTTTGTTAATATTTCTTCGACCTTTTGGGTTTAGGCCAGGATTTTCTGAACCCCTCTCATTAGGAGCCCCTCATGGCCAATCAGGAAGTGATCTGATCAGGAGACCAGGAAATGGATGGTGGCGTGTGGACCCACTGAATAGGTGACACTTTATAAATCCTAAGAAGTGAACCTCTCTCCAATCTGCATCATCTGTTGGATTTTGATCTTACAACATGCCGTGACCATGTCCACCTCCATGATGCTTTGTCGTCTGATCATGTGCGAGTTCATCTTGAAACAGAGACAGAGCTCATCCTGAAGGCCTGGCTGCTCATGCAGCGGACACCCTGCAGTATGTCATGGACGGCTCAGGTATATGGACAGGACTCCACTTTCCCACCCATTTCAGCAACCATTTACTCATGAAAAAGCTTAGCAGAAACCTTTCATGTCTCTGAAGTTCAAAACTAAAACCTCTGTCACATCAATTCTTACAAATGAGAAGCTCAAGAGTCCCACAATCCTGTTACAGCAGAAGGGAGTGAAAGAATCCATTCAGATCCCCTGTACCTCTGTAATGTCTGTCATGTATTTGGAGCTGGCCCCTTCCATTTTAGAGGCCGCTGCAGAGTTCACCGGGATCCGGCAGCGGTCATGGCAATGATAGGGCCGCACTTCTGCAGAGGACATCAGTTCATTTTCCTTGTTGGCCATGCCAGGGTCATGGACACGGCCTACATCGGTGCCTTTGCAGTGCAGCTTCAAGCCCACATCCGCCACAGGGCAACTCTTCCTCTTGCAAGACGACAACCGCTTGGTTTTGCCGGGAACGTGACCTTTGACTTGTCTCTGAAACCTGCAGGGAGCAAGACACAGACATATCAGTCGGTTGCGAGTTGAGCTTCAGCGAGACTGGAATTTCAGATGACGGACTATGAACACATGAGCCTAGCTGGCCCAGTGAGAGACTGTGGGACATGAGTGGTGATTTCAGAGACGACACCCAGAGTGGTGGATGAGGGACTCACCTTTCCTTACCTGTGTCTTCCTTATCAATTCCCACCTAAAACAAGAGGATAGGGGATGAAGCCACCGCTATTCTACACACAAGCACAACACCACTGCTCCTGCTGCGTTACAGTCACAGGTCCAGTTCACGATGGGTGATGGGAAGAATACCAATTTGGAAATGCATATGCTGGCCTTCTACTCCTGACCGGAACCCCGGTTCACCTGATCGACAAGTGAGAAAACAAGACTTGAATCCTGCTGCTTTCTGTGGAAGAAAGCGACCGTCAGTCTTCGTCTTGCAGCTGAGCTTTTGAGTGATACGACACGAGAGCATGATCAAGCAGGAGGAAGACAGTGACCACAGTTCTGTCACAGAATCGTTGGAGTAAGACCATGCAACGGTTTTCAGGGAAGTATTGTGGCACCTCAGGAGACGTTATACTGCCATGTACTGGATGCATATCAGCGATAAGGAAACTGTATTGCCCTTCAGAATAGAGACGCCCGTTGACATTGGCAAGAACTTGTCAATATCGGTATCTGAATTTACACCACAAAAAAGTCGCCTTCTTTCATTCAGCCTAACTGGAGAAGTTAGGCTGAATGACGTGAGGTACTTTGTTTCAAAAACAAGTTCAGATCAAGAAGTAGTTCAAAAGTGATGCAACATGTTTTTAACCACTGAAATCACTGAGGAGGACTGCACAGCCTCGCAGCAGCAGCAGCTGACAGACCACTCGTGCAGTCATACAACTGCAACCCGACGAACCCATGTTGTGAAAGAGTTACGCGACAAAATTTAAAGTCAATCTAACTATTAAGACAACAATCTGATGGGGTTAATTCATTTTGTTTTATTTACGTCAGGTATGTCTCAGCTGCTGGTAGGTAGATCATTGTGACTTGGTCGTTTATAAGAAACTTAAGAGAGTGCAGGGACCCGTTCCCAAGTTATTTTCGTGCAACTTCAGCGTGGTTGGTTTTCGTCTACAAGTTTAATACAGGCATCAGTAAAGCCATAATTAACGTGTTGATTTCATGACAGCAGGTATTATGGGGCCTGATGCATGCATCAGCCTATATCAGTATCAGAAATTGTACGTTTGGAAATCGGCATTTTGGACATCAGAAACGAGCCGCTGCCGCCACAAGAGCAACCCCAAAACAAGCCCAAAAGAAGAGCAATTCGTTGTGGTACAGTAAAAAGTGTGACCAAAACGCTCTGTCTGTAATGTCATTTACATCTGACCGTTTGCTTCCCAACAGCACCCATAAGCCACAGAACTAGACATCCATTTGCCAAGTCCTTGATTAGAGCGAGTAAAAAATGAGGGTTAATGTCAAATACCGGGTCCAAACAGCGCGTCCAGGAAGATGATCGAACATCTCACTGTGACAGACTGTCAGGCAGCTTTACAGTTTCCACTCTCACGGCAAAAGCATGTGAAGAGGACCTGGGACTCCGAAGCAAACTTTACAGTCACAACAATTCTCAGGACAGCTGGGCCGTCGTTGACACAACAAACCCTGATCTTTGTTTCCTACCGGCTTCATGTTCTTTGGAGCAGAAGGAAGCAGGCAGCACAGCGGGCCATGGATGGTCTTATCTGGCCGAAGTCAAGACCCTGCGGGGCCGCAGAAAAACACGTTAGAAACCCCGCACATCCGCCTGAGTGACGGTGAAAACAGGACCTCTAGCTCCCTGTCGTGTTTATTTGCAGAGGCGGTGGCTGCAGTGGAGTTTACAAGCCAAGTATGAAAAGCAGCCCTGACGTTCCGAGGCTCGCACCGCGCCAAAACTAGTGACATAAAGATGCACCTCGCTTCCAAAGAACACTACACGAACAACACGCGCGTCTGGCGAAGGTGCACTTAGCGGACGTAGCTTAGCGTCAAGGTTCGAGGCTCCGAATCAACTGGGCCGCTAGGATGCTAACTAGCATGGGAAGGCTAACTAGCATGGGAAGGCTAAGCCAAACCCCAGCTGGCGCTCGGCGAACAGTGAAGTACCAACCGATTCATGGCGCTGACAACAGTCTCTGGGAGGTAACGGCGCGCCCGAGAATCCAACCGGGAAACAGGCTGCTGAGCGCAAACAACCAACTCGGTAAGCGGAGTTCCGAAGCCGTTCGTGAGTTGGACCTTTTTAAATGATACACCGGCGAGCAGCGAGCATTGTGGGATTGATCCTGGAGGCGGGCTTTTAGCGACCCCCGCTGGCCATTTGGGGTGTCACATCAGCTGCCGCTCACACACTCGGTTCGTCCCGAGGGAATGTTTTTATTTTTTTATTCTCACCACGATTCCAGTTGTGTTTGATCAACACATGTATTGAAAAGTAGGGCTTGGCGGACACGGGGTCATGTCGTAAATAGTCCATACAAATGTGAGTTAGTCGTCATAAACGACGTTTCTGTGTGGACCTCTTCAGACTCGAGCATTCGGTGAGTTTTGCTTTTGGTCATTTGTCTGCCAACAAGATGGGCAGCTGTGATGCGGGAGGAACATGGACGCGACACCATCCAAACAACTGTAGCAGTTCCGTTCAAACGGGAAACAGGCAACCACTCATGTTCTCCTTCCGCAGCACAGCAAAATGGAGAACGGCGGCCTCAAGTGGCAACTTTCTACATTACATTAAGCTACGCGCATAAAAAGCTGACTGGAAGACGGACCGTGTCATGACATGAACAGAGCCAACAGAGTCGGACCGTCGAAATGCTGCCGTATAAATCGCCGAGACTCGGGCTGGACCTCAGGGCAAAAGAGCACAAGAGAGATGGAGTGTCTGGAGCTCCACTCTGGCCTGGGAACCCCTGGGGTCCGCAGGAGTCACTGTGCACATCGTAACACATACCTCGTTCACTAGCGTTAATTGTATCATGTGTTGATTTGTTGCAGAAATACAGAGCAGGCCGGTCAGCAGAACCGTTCCTCAGCGAACATCTTTCCTTCCTCTCATCATGTGTTAAAGAGTCTGCAAAGGCCTATGAAGTCTGTAAGAGTATTATGGGATTACAGCATGCAACTCCAGGGAATGCTCAGTATTGGTGCGGTTGAAAATCCAAGCTCTTATTTCTCAGGAGGTTCGTGGAAATTCCCTTCATATTCAACCGAGGCTAATGCTTCCTCTCAGCCGGATGTGATTACAACTCAGAGGCAGCGACGGTTGAACTTGTGATGACGGATTAGGGTGTTTCTGAAGCAACTCACCTCCTCACCGGCTCCTCTCCTCTTGTCTGAAAGATGCCGTCCTGCAGGCCCAGAACCATCATGTCGGCCTCTGTGGAGTGCTACGCAGACCCTGGTGGTTATACTGTGTTGTATTGAAAACTACAGCAATCTGGAGAAACACCTTCCATTTGGGTTTGAGAACTGGCTTGAGTTACCAGGAAGAAGAAGACGTTAACTAAGTGTGAAACAAGCAGCAACTTCTGAGCCTTGACCACAAACTAATCCTCTGCTTTCCCCCATCTGAAGGACACGCTCCTGAACTCTCTCCAACGAAGCCCCCTCTGCTCCCTTTTCCTGTCCCCCGCTCCTCGACCTGCTGGTGAAGCCGCCAGCTTGCTGGCCCGCTGCCTTGGACCTTACTTCGAAGCCACCGGAGCCTAATGTGGATAATTATGTTGACATTATGTAAGGGTGCTTTTTCACACACTGCGCCTCTGTTCTGGAGTGGGGGTCCTCGCTCACTGACCACAGACCACAGGGAAGTCAGAGGGATGCCAGATGGTCTCAAGAAGGGAAAGGTGGCAGCGTCTTCAACATTCCTGTCAGAAGGAGCGGAGACGCCCGGGAGGAGACTGCCAACATTATGAACCAGCACTTTAAAAGATCCAGCCAGTGAGGTGGTGCCTCGGCTGCCGCACAAGTCACATGCTCCTGAGGTGACGCAACACGGGCGTCCCATCACACGTCCAGAGAGGCCTGGCTGAATGACGGGACTGAAGCCCAACAAATCCTGGGACTGGTTTTTCTCGTGTGTGTCGACAGTAGGTTCTGACGTAGGAAAGACTCTTCATGGTCACATCTTCAGATCTGCATTGGTTTAGTTCTTCCTTCAATCATTTCGGAGTACATTAGATGTACTCTATTTGTCGACCACTTCTCTGGTCCTCTAAAATGTTGTTTGTTCATAATGTCTTCTTTATGAACCAACTGTCTCTTCTTGACTGGAGAAGCTACAGTTCTACTTCATGTCTCTGATGACCTTCTGATTAGTTTTTTATGAAAATATGTCACTTTTATTCATGAAATAGAGCACAAAACTGTGACTGAATCAAGTTAGTCTTGTCAGTATTCCTTGTATCAATATTTTACAAACCAGTCACAGTGAAAGCAGGTATTTGTCTCCTGTTTAAAAAAACAATTTGTTGCTGCCAAGTGTTTGTTAGCTGGGAACAGATGAGAAATAGAATTGTTTGGAGAATTGTCAGCGAGGACGGTGATCCCAACACTAGATGGCAGTGTTGTCAAATGTCACCGCGCCCTCATGACTCATTATTATTATTAGTATTATTGTTCTTATTACTAATATGATTCTACTGAAAACACATATGTATCCCTCGCTTCTTATATTTAACTCCTGGCTAAAACACAGTGCAAACATTTTTAGATGAATGTATTTGACATACAAGTACAACCCTGGCAGAGGTGTGAGTTAGTGAGTGAGTGAGTCAGGTTCCCTAACTCCTCACTAATCCTACCACAACCACGCTAACCAAGGCGGCGGGGCATTCTGGGGATTGATCCTGCAGAAGTCACCAGAGGGTCATGTACCGCCACAAAGAAAGGTCAGATGTTCGTCCTGAACCAGGGTTCTTCACTGATAGCAGAGAGAGTGTTCTCCAAAAATGGTCTGCTTGGACACGTCGAAAGGTCAGAGTCAACGTGACTCACCATGTGACACTGTGCTTTCAATATACACTGCCTGGCCACCAAAAAAAGGGTCATCCACTCTAATATTTCGTTGGACCGCCTTTAGCTTTGATTGCAGCACGCATTCGATAAGCTTCTGCAATGTCACAAGACTGATGTCCATCCAGTGTTGCATGAGTTTTTCACCAAGATCTTGCATTGATGATGGTAGAGTCTGACCGCTGCGCAAAGCCTTCTCCAGCGCATCCCCAAGATTCTCAATGGGCTTCAGGTCTGAAAATGATGCCTCAAGCTCCCTGAACCATTCTCTCACAATTTGAGCCCGATGAATCCTGGCATTGTCATCTTGGAATATGGACGTGCCGTCAGGGAAGAAACAATCCATTAATGGAATAGCCTGGTCATTCAGTATATTCAGGTCGTCAGCTGACCTCATTCTTTGAGCACATAATGTTGCTGAACCTAGACCTGACCACTGCAGCAACCCCAGATCCAGGATCCAGGATCCAGGACTTTTTTTTTGGCCAGGCAGTGTATATATACAAATGAGTCCACAGGAAGCTGTCACTAAACACATAAGTTCTTTTTCTTCCCATCAGGAGTCGCCCAAACAAGTGGAAGTCCTCCACCGAGCTTCACCCATCTGGATCATGCTCTCCTCTTCAAGTTCTTCTTCATCAGGAACCACATTGTTGGTCTTCCTCTTCCTTGGTCCAACACGTGTCCAAACCGTTTGTCCTCCCTAATACTCTCTCATAGATCTCATAACTGTGCCAGGAACCTGCAAACCTCATCTGACCACAGCACCAACTAACAGACCCTCCAAACCCAAACAACTGTTACATAACATCTGCTATTTGTCTTTTAAAATACAGTAAGAGTGAGCCAGTGAATTGGCAAGAGTGAGTCGGCTGATCATTGCTGAGGTGATGAGGAAGGCTTGTGAACACAATCACTCCCGGTGTTTTTCCTGCTCCACAAATCCAAGGAGTCACTGGCGGATCGCTGTGTTTACAGCAGGGGACCGTGATGTGTGTCAGATCACAGCGGCGGCTTCGAAGGGCTCGCGATGAGCCGAGCTGCATCTGCGACGGAGGGTAAACAGCAAACGCTGGCAGAGAGGCCCGGCTTTGAGTTTGGTTCATGCACAGACAGAGAGGATTACATCTGCAGACGGGTCCATATGAGAGGACCACTCTCCTCAAAGGGGCTCTTCAGAGTCACAGGGGCCCCGCTGCCATATGAGGATCAGTCATGTTTGACTTATGCGAAACCGTAACGTTACATTCAAGAACTTCAGGGCAGACTGTGATTGAGGGGAATCTGTGTAAACACAGGGAGTAAATGACTTCAGGTTAGGCTCTGTCAACAACTCAAATTGGAATGATTCATACAGCACAGTGAGCCGGTCTGTGTTTACTGTGAAATATAAAGCTGGTCCTGAAGGATGAAGAGGAGAGGAACATAGCGTTTGCGCCTGTCCTGATCATCAGCCCTGGACCGTGGAGAGGGGAGCGAGGTCTTTATGTCTCGACTGAGACGATTCTTCCAGTCCGGTTTCCACCTGCTTGCAAGTCTTGTTCCAACATTACTGTTTTTTAAATGACGCCTGAAAGCTCTTATTTGTTCTGCGTCTCCAAAAAAGTCTGGGTCCTGTTTTGTTGCTTTGGGAGTTGATGATTCTTTCTGTGACCCTCCTGCCTGGAATCAACCTCACAAGTAGTTTCTTTACTGGACCTCAAACTCCTCTGCCCGGCTGAAACTCTAGTGTTGATCTTGGTCATGGTCTTCTTCTGTACCTCTGGGAGCTCCGGTTTCGTCCTGATCAGGACCCGAACCTTTTGGTCATCTTCAGTTGTCAAAGTTAATACACTGCAAATGGAACGTAGCCTGGAAAACTATACATCCTCCATGAGACCAGTGTTGTTTTGGGCAGCCATTTCCTGTTAGTCTCATTTCTAGTCTTTTGGACCAAAATAGTTATTTGTTTTAGTCACATTTCAGTCATGTTTGTATGTAGGATCAGACCCAGTTGCTGAACTGTTGAGGACTGACAGAAGGCTCGGAAGAGCGAGAGTAGATTTAACAAGGTTTATCAACAGTTACGCGAGAACTCAGAAGAACCAAGGGTGCTGACACCAGAACACGGAACGGCAAAAACAGGGAATACACTGAAGGGCAGGGGGGAAACCCAAAAGAGGCGGATCATAATCAAGCCTAACTAACGGGGACAACACAAACGCACTCGGAAATCAACTCACGAGGCCCAGTAAACGGAATGAAACACACACACAAGGAAAAACAATGACGGGTGGCAAAGCAAAGGGTGACTTAAACAAAGCTCTAACACACTATCTAATTGAGAGAGGCGAGGAAGCTGAAAACAGAGAAGCAACTAAGGCGGCGGCAGAAAGAAGATCAAGCAGGCATGGAACTGAGAAACATATAACAGGAGCACAAGAGAGCGGAAACATGACAATGTTTACTCATGTAATAGTCTTTGTCTGGTTTCAGGCAACGGAAACTTGAAAACATTTTAGTCAGGGAGAACAGAAATGATAATAATAATAATAATATGAATCAGAAATAAAAGAGGGGATACAATTACTGTATTTACCACCGTACGCAAATTAATGCAGGTACACCAACTATATTATGAATATTTTTCAAATATACACATATGCACTGGAGTATTATGACGTATCGCATCATGTGTTTCAACACAGCAACACAATCTTCAGAGTAGAAAACATTTTGATGAGTGATCATCTGCTTATTCACCCCATGGTGGCGCACATCCCACTGAACACTGGCCAAATGAGTATGGATCTCAGCTGATGGGTTGGGTTGGTTTGTCCATTTGTGCTGTAGCCGCCACATCACTAGATACAGTGACACACACACACACATAAGCTAGTGACGTTTGCACCAACAAGCTAGCTGAAGTCCAGCACGGTGAACCTCAGCAGCTCAGTCGCACCAAGACATATGTGGGAAACTGATACTATCAAGATGTGGTTGTGACTCACCGACGAACAAACCCTCGGGTGCCTCTGGAGTTCATGAGCTTGTAGCAGCATTTGTCACCTGTTCCTCCACAGGCTTTGAACCGCGGCTCTGAGATGGTGGTTCTGAAGGTGCGGTGCTGGCACTGGGCTACTGCACCTGTCACTGTCAACAGCTTAGGGCCCAGAACAGGAAGCAGCCTGACAAGATGATCCTGGTGTCTCCTCTTCACGTCTCACCTCCCGAACTCGCCAAACATACGTGAGGAGTAGCTGCTTGAAAATGAGCTGGAACTGGCTTGTTAGAAGTAAAACATCATTATACGATGAATTCAAGTGCTCTTGTTTTCACATTCCAAGTATCAGACTGGAAAGTTTTGCTCTCTGAAAAGGAACTAAGTGACTGCTCGCACGCTCGGAGCCACAGTGTTGACAGCCCTTAATGTCAACAGTGACAACAAAGCCCTTGGAGGAAGTCTGCGAAAAGTGAAAGCCAACTTTAACTGCAGTTGTTGGTAAACCCCAAAGTGCTCCCATGGCACTTCATTTTGAGCAGGTAATCACTTGTTCCTGAGCTGTAAAGTTCAACCAGCAGCGCCGGCTTCCAAGACAAGTGTCCATTCCGCTCATGCCTGAGATTGCGTGGTGATTCACGGCATTAATGGAGCGCATCCAACAGGAGGAACCAAGGTCCAGAGGGCAGGAATTTGCTGGTGTTTAAGTCTCATGACCTCGGATACTTTTTCAATAATAACAGAGCAAAAGGCTTAGTGACTAATCAGGGCCAGCAGGAATGTGGACAGTGAGAGTGTGAGGAGGGAGAGGGCCGTGCCAAGCCTCCAGGTCAGGTTAGACACGAGGAGCCTTCAGAATTAAGGTCAAATTCTGACTTCTGTTCTTCTGTGAATCCAGTGATAACAAGAGCTGCTCTCAAGTCTGAGTCGGCAGATCTTCAGGAGGAGCTTTGCTCCGATGCTGTGCTTCACTTTCCTCCACCAGTGCTGGTCAAAATAGACCGATTCATCGTGAGATAGGTGCCGTAAAGTTTGATTTGCTGTGGTACAGTCTTGGCTGAGGAATGGGCAATAACAATCGGAGCGCAGTGTGTGGAAAAGTAGCGTCAGCTCTTGGTTATAGCCTTGACAGAATGTCTCATATCTTCTTTTGTTCTGGACTTGGGCTGTGTCCCACTCCTCTCTCTAACACCAGCATTTGGTTCTGAGTGCCCTCCACTGTGAAGCTCCCTCCACTGTGAAGCTCCCTCCACTATGAAGCTCCCTCCACTATGAAGCTCCCTCCACTATGAAGCTCACTCCACTGTGAAGCTCCCTCCACTATGAAGCTCCACTGTGAAGCTCCCTCCACTGTGAAGCTCCCTCCACTATGAAGCTCCCTCCACTGTGAAGCTCCCTCCACTATGAAGCTCACTCCACTGTGAAGCTCCCTCCACTATGAAGCTCCCTCCACTGTGAAGCTCCCTCCACTATGAAGCTCCACTGTGAAGCTCCCTCCACTATGAAGCTCCACTGTGAAGCTCCCTCCACTGTGAAGCTCCCTCCACTATGAAGCTCCACTGTGAAGCTCCCTCCACTGTGAAGCTCCCTCCACTATGAAGCTCCCTCCACTGTGAAGCTCCCTCCACTGTGAAGCTCCCTCCACTATGAAGCTCCCTCCACTGTGAAGCTCCCTCCACTATGAAGCTCCCTCCTCTATGAAGCTCCCTCCACTATGAAGCTCCACTGTGAAGCTCCCTCCACTATGAAGCTCCACTGTGAAGCTCCCTCCACTATGAAGCTCCCTCCACTATGAAGCTCCACTGTGAAGCTCCCTCCACTGTGAAGCTCCCTCCACTATGAAGCTCCCTCCACTATGAAGCTCCCTCCACTGTGAAGCTCCCTCCACTATGAAGCTCACTGTGAACCTCCCTCCACTGTGAAGCTCCCTCCACTGTGAAGCTCCCTCCACTATGAAGCTCCACTGTGAAGCTCCCTCCACTGTGAAGCTCCCTCCACTATGAAGCTCCCTCCACTATGAAGCTCCCTCCACTATGAAGCTCCCTCCACTGTGAAGCTCCCTCCACTATGAAGCTCCCTCCACTGTGAAGCTCCCTCCACTATGAAGCTCACTGTGAACCTCCCTCCACTGTGAAGCTCCCTCCACTGTGAAGCTCCCTCCACTGTGAAGCTCCCTCCGACGACCAAGTGAAGTGACTGAGGTCCCTCAGAATTGGGACGACACTTGATGACATCACACTAAAGACGGCGGGTCATTGGCTGCTGTGCTGTGTCTTGTTTCCTGCATATCCAGTGTTGGAGACAACGTTTTGGAGATGCCAGCTCCAACGTTTCTGCAACCTCTTGCATCGGCGCTGATCATCTCACTTGGTTTGGTGAACCAGCGGAGAAGAAATGGGCGGAGCCTATGTTGCGGTGACAGATGTGTCAGAGGTATGAGGATGCTAACGTTAGCCTGGATGCTAGCCCACTGTTGTGTGTTCAGAAGAAATCCAAACCTACTGTTGACCATCCATGTTGTATTGTTCATGTTGTGGGACACGGTGGAGCATGTGGCTGGCTGACGTGAGACACCAGAGAAAGTCAACATGTCCCTGTTGTCCTCTCCAACACTGTTGTGAAATCAAGTCCTTTGGTCTCCTGGACATCTGTCCACACTTCATATTCCCACTTGGTTTCAAGTCATGGTTTGAAGGGATCATTTCAAGTGGTAAATGGCCAGTGAGGAGGATTGAGTTGGACCGAGCTGAAGGAGCTCAACTCCGCCTCATCTCCTCGCACACTAGCATGACGTCAGCATACTACCTTATAAGTGTGTTTCATCTTTTGCATGCAAAGGTTTGAAGCCCTTCACTGAGAGGTCAACTGGCCATGTCTTCGATGAGTTCTGTTGGCGATGTCATCAACATGTCCTGAGTCTGCTGCTGTCGAGGAGTCAGCCTCAAAATGGAAACTGATCCTGGCAGAGCCGAGCATCAGCATGTAAAAGGTATGTATGTCCAGCCATGGACTGGCTGTCCGCCCCTTGCTTAGTCCCTCAAGTGCCGAGGATAACAGGAGGAAAAGCGAGCCACCTCTCTGAACATCAGATGCAGATGAAACCTCCCAGAGGCAACAAGTGCGGCACCGACACAGAAGAAGATGGCAAGTCGAACCCAAAGCAGGCCTGACTGTTATTTCAGCGGTCGGCGCTGTCAGCTCTGGATTCTGGGTCCCCTGGACCTGTGAGATGGTGGTGTCTGTCGAGTAATTCCACCCAGAGGTCACCTCCGCCAAACATCCTCCCTGAGCAGGATCAACATTTGACGGAACAGTTAGGGCCTTTCACGCCGCTGACCTTTCCACCTGCAGGGAGGGGGCGCCGGCATGCAGCCGGGCACGTGACCGGAGCCCTTCGTGCTCCGTGACAGGTTGTTATTTCAGCAGACCTTCTGGGCGTCTTTCTCCTCGATGCTTCTGTGGCAGCTGGAGACACTCTTGTCTCTTGGTAAAGTAGCCGAGGAGCTTATATCTCACCAATGTTTCGCCCCAGAAAACTGGCGTAGCTGCAATCAATAGTAATAGTGGTGATAGTTCAGCAATATGAGCAGAAACAGTGTTTGGTGTTGGTCATATCAATAAACATTTCTATAGTACTATAAAACCAACTCGTACCATTCGGTCATGTCGTCAGGGGAAGTCATAGTTACAGTACGCATTGTTGCAGCAGTAAAAGTAGTGTAATAGCAACTGAAGTAATAGTAGTCAAAGTAGGACTAACAAACAATTTCTGTAATAACAGTAAAAGTAGGGTAATTACAAAGTAGTATTACTAGTAGTGATCGTAGCAGAAGTTGGCAGAGTGTTATAACAGAGCAGCAGCATTAGCAGTACGTCAGCAGTTCCAGCATTACAGTTGCAGTGTCACAGGTTTTACATTTAAACATGTGGTAGTAAAGACACTAAGTGTAGTACTTACTAGCAGTCGCAAAACTCATGTAATGTTCAGCAGTTGGAGTAGCAGTGACGGTAGTTGGCGTATTAATACCAGTACAAGTACTAAAACTGTCATGGTTTGTGCTTTTACTTTGCCACTTGTGTTCCGGTTCTGTTGAGGTTCGCAGAGTGGGACCCAAATGCCTTAATGAATAAGACTCATGGAGTAACAAAAAAAACGATCTTTAATCTCAACAAAGAATTCACAATAATCAAAACATGAGATCAAAAAATGCAAACTGAAGGCGTCACCGAACCGGGAGATGAACACAAACGGAAATAAGTCCAACCAAAAGCGTCACCGAACCGGGAGATCACGAATGATGAATCTGAAAGTACAAGACAACGATGGTCAGGGAAAAAAAAACAAGCTCACAAACGCAGTTGTCCAAAACGAGCACACTAAATTACAATCAGAGTAAACAAGAAACACGCGGAGATCTGAAGTAACAAAAAAATAGGACAAGACTAACTCAGGCACCAGGGAGAATAAACCAAGAGATCAGAAAATACAGAGCGAGTGGACAAAGGGAAGTAAACGCGGAAGCCAATGACCTCGATACAAGTTGATTCGATCTGGCACTCACTGCTGGAACCAAGGTGCTTAAGAAGGGGTAGGATGATGATGTGTAGATTAGTTCCAGCTGTGTGCCAAATCCAAAGTGAAGCTCCAAAAAATCAGAGAAGGAGACAAAAAGAGGAAGTGGTGCAAAATAAAAGCGAATCATGACAGGTTCCTTGTTTTCTTGTTTGCTCTCTCCCCCTTCAGCTTGATGGCAGCGCAGCTGGTTCTCATTCCACTCGCTTGTGACCCTGTTGATCTCCTCCTTCTGTCACCTTTGTCTCTCTTCCCGCTGTATCTCGCGCTCCTATCGCTCGCTCCCTGTCATTAGCTCCGTGTTAGCTTCCTCGAGTGTCTGTGTTACTCGCTCCCGCTTTAGTTCAGCCTGTGTGCTACTTATTTCTTCGGTTAGAGTGTTTGTTTTCACCTCTACCGAGCGTCTTTAGTTTTGTATTAGCCTCCTCAGAGTTGTAGCCGAGTGCATAGTTCTGTGTTGTCCCTGTTTGCAGCGCTGTGTATCTCACGCCTGTTTTCTGTTTTAGGTTTTTCCCTCTCCCTTCGTGTGCTGTTCTCCGCGCTCCGCTTCGGGTGTCGTCGCCTTCAGTTTAGATTTCTGTCTGAGTACTACTTTGTGTTTATTGTAATAAATCTTGTGATTAACAGAACTCTCGCTTGTCTCAGTTATGACCAAAACTTCAGTGACGATAGTAGAATTAGGAGTTGTACCATTGTATTTTTTTTTTTCAGTTATTGTTATCATGTTATGTATTTTTAGTTCACTGAAGGGCAATTGGTTATTAGATATTAGTGAATGTAAGCTCGTTGTTGCAGTACTTGTATAACAAACTGGTGTCTGACGACTCCGAAGCAGCAGCAGCAGAAATGAAGGTTGAATTCTGCCACCAAGTCCATAGAGTGAGGTTCATTAGAACGGCCTGTGTGCGCGTCTAATGCCGTTACACAAGGGCTCCTGGGATTTACGACCACTGAACACTGGCACGTATTCAGCACAGGACTCTCCAAATGTGGAAGGAGTGGTTCTGGTGTGGTCGCCGACACTCTCCATGATGCTTGGTAACAAAGGCGCTGGAATATTCACTGGTTGTGCCAGAAAGCAGGCCCCGGCACCGGGCCGCTCTTGCATGTCTCCTTTGGGCCTACGGGTCAGGGAGTGGGGACGGCGGGTTCTGACTGGGAGCACGCAGGGGTGGAAATATTCAAGCTCAAATCTCCACTGCGGCTTCTTTAGCAGGGCACGGCTCCATAGCTGGACTTCCTGAGAGAACATATTCCAGGCCGCGGCTCAAAACAACCTGTCAGCCTGCAAACGCACTTGCCCCCTCCAATTCCATCCCTATAGACTTACAGAACATTTCCACGCACCTCGGCCAAAACGTACATGAAATAAATTCCATCAATAGAGCATGCAAATATGAGTATCCCACGTGTTCCGTGCACGTGTGTTCACATGCCGTTCTCTTCCCTTGATGAGCCACTGGTTTCCCCAATATTGAACTGCCACCATGCCACGACAGGTGTGGCCACCATGCCGCGGCAGGTGTGGCCAGCGCCATGCTGCGGCAGGTGTGGCCGGCGCCATGCCACAGCAGGTGTGGCCACCATGCCACGACAGGTGTGGCCGGCGCCATGCCGCGGCAGGTGTGGCCGGCGCCATGCCACGGCAGGTGTGGCCGGCGCCATGCCGCGGCAGGTGTGGCCACCATGCCGCGGCAGGTGTGGCCGGCGCCATGCTGCGGCAGGTGTGGCCGGCGCCATGCCGCGGCAGGTGTGGCCGGCGCCATGCCGCGGCAGGTGTGGCCGGCGCCATGCCACAGCAGGTGTGGCCGGCGCCATGCCGCGGCAGGTGTGGCCGGCGCCATGCTGCGGCAGGTGTGGCCACACCAGCGTAACTTCTCCTGCTCATGTGATGACATAGAATAGAATAGCCTTTGTTGAACCTCATTCTTCGATTATTGTACGTCTTGTGCAGTGTACAACGAGATCGGAGCGCTACTCCCTTGGTGCAAACAATGTAACAAAGAATATATCAATCAAGCATGCAGAAAACAACAAATAGGAACTAATCTATCATATATACACAATACATTATATATATATATATATATATATATACATACACACATCTGGTGCGCTTTTCTAGAAAGCCACGTCTCACTTGTTTGCTCTTCTATTGATCACATTGATTGTGAAGTCAAGTATCAATCATTGGTGCCTGTGCCGCCGACGGCATGCAGATGCTTTACAGTAGAACGTGATATAAAGTCTCCATGTAGTGTTTCAATTTCCGCCCTTTGTAGAAACCAGGGGATCCTGAGCAACCTGAAGTCAGAGTAACAGTACCTTCGATGTAGTCGTAATCTTCAGAGAGGTTTAGCAGTGCTTCCACAGTGCCAGCGTTTATTTTCATCGTTGTAGTGGGACTTTAAACATGTAAAGGTAGTAAGGGAGTAATTGTGGTAACAGTAGCAGGACCTGTGTAAGTAGTAACGCTGGTCATGTCAGCAGTTGAAGTAGTAAGGAATAGGTGTTTGAATAGCAGTACTCGTGCTGTACTGACATCTCAGAGACAACAGTAGAACGAGGAGTCTGGCTGCAGTATTTGTCATTACTTTCACGGGAAAGGGAGCTACACTGGCAGTAATCCCTGCATTATTGTGGCATTATCTTAAAACATGATGTCAAATCTTTTTTGACGCTCATCAGACATTGGTAATCTTCACAGCAGTTTTTAAAATTCAAACTCAAATTCATTGTGAGTAGATATCAGTGCAGCTGGAGGCTGACCTCTTTCTGTTGACGTCTTCCACTTGTCACTCAAAAATGACCTCATATCTGGGAGCACTGTGACCGGAGGGGACGGAGGATTTACCAATATCAGACGCTGGTCCGCAGCTTCCCGGCAAAGCGATGTCATATCGCCACGATTGGCCAAAAACGTTTGTCTCCTCTTGCATCATCTGGCAGTCTAGCTTTTGTCTATTCTACATGGAGGAAAGGGAAGTTTGCGAGGGCAACTCCCGGCGAGGTCAGAGGATATTTCCACCGTTCAATTTGGACATGAAAAGTTTCCAATTCATTAAAGCGGCTGTTACGGCGGAATGTTTGTTTTAGGGTGGAGGGGCGACGAGTGAAGGGACACGTCCTGTTCTGTCTGCAGAGGAGCGAGGAGCTGTGCGGCCTGAAGGGATCTTTAATTTGAGGGAAGATGGTGGAGAAAGACTTCAAAGGAGGCCTCATTGTCAGGTTTATTTAATATCAAATGAGCGTGTGAAGAGGAGATGCTGGACGTGGGGGTACAGTGGAGGGGAGGGGTTCACCTTCACAAAGTCCCTCTCTGTCTGCGCTGCCCCTCTGGTGCGAAGCCCTCTCACATAGCTGGAGCACCACCTCCCTCACCTCCAGCGCAGCAGCAACCCGGAGGCCGGGACCTCAGCCTGACTTCATTTTCCTAGCGGTTGGATGCATTTAGTGCATATACTGACGAAAATGGCACATTGGCAGCGCAACAGGTGAAAAAAGACGGAGGTTCAGATTCCTATTTATAGCCCATCAAACGGCTGTACATTTTAGTCCGGATGACTGTCAGTGCCATTACTAGGGCAAAGCAACTGACATCCAGTCTCTTTCAGTGAAGACACTCTTTCAGCACGTCTCCCTGCGATGCTGCTGGTGCATTCCCGCACCGCAGCGTGTGCCACGCCCTGCGCGATCCACTCTTCAGAAGGACACCGTTCTTCCAGTCCGTTGAAACACCACCATTCCAGCTGAAGGCTGCCTTTCTTCGTCAGTAGAGGGCGCAAAAGTCCACTTTCCCAGCGTCGTTACATTGAGCCAAGGGAGTGAGGATGGGTTGCCGCTGATGGATTTGCTTTTGATTCACTGGTTCAAAGGTTTAAATGATCTCCCATCTCCTCCCATCAAGCTCAGCCAGCTACTGCAGCCGAGGCACCTGGCTGCAATGTTCATGGCCGAGTCACCAGAAGTGGCTCAGTCTTTGCCAGTCTTCCTCGAAAGCTAAAAATCCTTCTCGGAACCGCAACTTCCGACTTCACTGTAACCGTAGAGGTGGGAATTTACTGAATGCAAGTCACACGAACATGAGCTGATGGCTAACTCAGGTTTCAGCCATCTTGAACTTCCGTCACTCATTTGAAAGTCCATCCTGTTTTTGGCGCCTTCATGTCAAGACGCCTGAGTGTCATCTTGCAGGCCACATCCGACAAAGCAACACAACGACGTCGGGTTTCGACGGCTTTGACACGCTGGTGCAGGCCGTGCCAATGTTTCTCTTCCTCAGCGGCACCTGCAGGTGTTCAAACCTAAAACCGAGCCGATCCTCTACGTCCCATCTCGCCGGCCACCTTGTGTTAGCACAGTGGCCAAGTGTGATTTTATCAGCGGCGCTGAATGGCCTGACTTTCTTCAGCCTGACAGGTGAGATGCACACACCTGGGCGTCTCAGTGTCGAGTCTTGTCCAAGGCTCAACTCAGTGACGTCTGTTATCAGAGAGCCTTTCAGAAGAGAAGGTGTAGATGGGTGAAGCTCAAACCCTGTGGGAGTCATGTGATCCCAACAGTGTCTCCCTGGGAGGCAGAGGAAGCCTCTATTGAGCGCTCACGTAACCTTCAACAAGACTGTGGTTGAGTTTGGCCCATGACAGAGCGCGGCTGCGCCGAGGAGAGCTGGAGCCTTCTTCTCTTCACAGATGTGCTCCCAACCCCAGACACACACCGGGGAGGTCAAGTGGAAATTTCCAAATGACATATTCCTGACTGACACAGGACGCAGGTGACAGGGAGACAGAGGTTGCTCCACCATAATAGAAGACAAAGTCCTTTGTCTTGAAGCAACAAAGTTTGACATTAGTGATTCAAGCGGTGATTTAAGGAGGTGGAGATGTGTGAGGGTGAAACTCTCCTGACTTATCCCCCACATCTTGGGAGGCCATGATGTCTTCTTGGTGGCCTTCGAGCACGATGTTCCTGGCAACTGGGAGGAGGCTCTGGGGCAGAAGCAGGCCACACTGTACGCATGATGCTTCTGGGTTCCTCAGAAGAGCTGGAAGAGGTTTCTGGGTCTAGTGAAAGTCTAACCCCTCTGTTCTGGACTCACAGCACGGTGGGCCTAAGAGGATCTGCGCTGTCTCTGACCGAAGCTGAAGCAGTCAGCAGCCATGTTTCGGGCTGAACCCATGGTGAGCATCTTTAAGGCCCATTTATACACAACGTGAGTCCCAGATCCGGATATGGATGGATGATTTCATTCCGTCCGTATTTCTGCAGGTTTCCACAAAGCTCACGGATATGAGAGCAGAGACCGGAGCGGTACCAGTGTTGCTGTTACTAGCCGATACCTAGCTCTTATGAGACATGAAGAAGACATAACAATGGCAGACATTCTCTGTCCTCCAGTGGCGATATGTTTAACGTCCTCACCGACCACCGCCTCCCACAATGCTGCCTGCTGTTAGTATATGGGTGAGCATCAATACCAGCTCAAAGAACGCACGGAAGAATGTGATCAGTGTTGGTAACGTTGTCTGAAAAGGACTGGTTCATAGGCCCACTGACTGGCCTCAACCCAGCTAAGGTTAGGGTTAGAATAGCCCAGTTATTGGCTCCTCCCCAGCTTCACCTTTGAGGTGTTTCTTCCTCAGCAAATTTAACAGTGAATTCTAGAGAGTGATTGTTACGTTGACACATTCCCCGCATGCGACTTTGCGTTGAGCTGCACATGTGTAATGGATTTGTGTGGTTTGTTTGCCCTCATAGCGAACGTCCAAGAAGACGGATAAACACCCGCGTGCCACTGTGGACGGAGAGAAAAGAGAAGCCAGCTGGGCCTAAACACACAGAAGCACCAAGACCGCTGTTCTCCTTCCAACTTCAGAGCTGCTCTCCCAGCGTGTCGCTTGTGTGTGAAGGCCCGGATGCTAAAACTTAAGAGGGCCTGATTCGGCTTCTGGGAGTAAACAAAAGCAGCTGACTGGAGGGGAAAGAATGCTACAGAAGAAACGGTTCATTGAAGCATTGTGAGCTCAGTCAACGGCAAATTCTGCCTTTCCTTCCAGTTGTCATCCTCAGTCTGAATAAAACAAGCAGGAGTACAGTATTTATCAAAGGTAAACTCCCAAATGACAAACCTTCCGTAGTAAATAAACAATTATGGGTGTTGAAGAACTAAAGTTCTCAGTGCCAGCCATTCAACGTCTTCCTCCTCCAAGGTTGGAGGAAGGAGCCTCATACTTCACACAACTCCTGAGATGCAATTCCGCTGTGACAGTGACAAGATACTCAAGCCACCTCACATGCCTTCTCCTGGAGGAGCAGAGGTTCTCCTCTGAGTCTCTCCTGGACGACTGAGCTTCTTCTGGATCTGGATCCTCTGGATCTTTAGGTCACTCCACAGGTGGTGAGCACAGGTGAGAGGAGGATCGCACCAGACAGTGGAGAGCTTTGTCTCCTGGCTCAGCTCTTTCTTCACCACTAATACAGAAGCCTCACCACATCCACTGTTGAGTGGTGCACATTCCCTAACTCTTGCACAGTCCTGGAACCTCTGTTTTCGTGACACTGGAGAATTTGTGACGCCTGAATGTGTCCTCTCAGTGAGATCAGAGTGATCGGGGACTACGTGATTACAGGTTGACATCAACCGGGACTCCCGTCTACCTAGACAAACGTCTCTCCTGGCTCTCATCAGAGTGTTTTTACATCAACCCCATCTAGCGGCGTGTGTCTTCAGCGTCTCTCGCGTCCGGTGGAACCGAGATGGGCCTTCAGGCTGCCTCGCAGAGGCCTTTGGCTGGGTGGGGTCTCTGGAGGCCCCTTGGCCCGCTTTCCTCCTTTCCAAACAAAGTGGGTAGAGTCAACACGTTTGGAGGGTGGGGGTGGGAGGGCCGGGCCCTGCAGGGAGACACCAGACAGGCGCGCGGTTGTCGGAAGGTTTGGCGTGAGGGGGGGGGAAGGTGACTGGCGCACTCCTGCAGGACGTCCAGACCCTTCTGTCGCAAACACCTAGCAGTATTTGGCCAAACTCTTTGGACTTTCGACCTTAAATGAGGTCAGGCATGGCCGTCGTTGCGTGCAACATTTTTGTAAGCAAAACTGCAGCAAGTGTGGTGCATCTTGAGGATGCTCGGTGTGGTGAAGGGCAACGGTCTTTGCTGTGATTTCCTGCCTGTTCCTCTGGGGTCAAAAGCACCGGCGCCATGGGCAGATATGCTATTTCAGTTGTCTTCTATCAAGGTTATTGCCACAACTTTCCTCCAGTGGTTGCCCCGTACTCCCTCATGGGGACAAGGTCAAACATATTGCAAAAGTTAACGCTTGCAGTTTTTGGTTTGTTGGGAGCTTTTTAAGCTTCATAGTAGCCAAGATGACTCTTGCGCCTGCTTCCACCATCAGACCTCAGCTGCTGACCTTGGAAGGATTGGTGACAGGGTACATTCATGATGGTGCCCGAGCCAGTCCTCTCCTCTCGGCATCAACCAATCCACTCGTGAAAGCTGAGTCCTTGCCAAGAACTCGTGGTTGTTTGCTGTCTTAGGGCCAAAATGGTGGAACAAACTTCCCATTGAGACCTGAATATTACAGGCAAAATCGAGACTTCACCTTGATTTTGGTTTTGTCAAGACTGGCGGCCCAAGATCTTGGTCTTGACCCGCCGTGATGTTTGGGATTGGGATGCCAACTTTCACCCTTTCGGCTTGAGGCTCACACAAATGAAGCTTTACGCACACACACGTGCGACGTTAGTTCACTTTCAAACTGCGGCAGGACCTACTTGCCCCGAAGGCAAAGTGAAGGTGGCGCTCAGGACTCATTCATTTAAGAGCCTGAGGGATGTTGACCGACCTCCCTGTCACCGTGCTGACTGCTACTGGGGTATAAAAGTGTCAACAGCTCAGCGAGGGCAAGGGGCCCGTAAACACGGGTGTTAGCACTTTCCCGTCTGTAATTGTGAATGACTTCCAGTCCTGCAGAGATGAAGACAGCCGTCCGATATGGCTAACTTGTTCATACGCCGTGACGTGACAACACCACAGCAGCGCTAATGAGCCATCTGGAGGACATCACCGCGCTCACCAAGTGGGAATAAAAGAGGTTTCTCTGAAGAGTCTTCAGCGACGCGGCTGCTCTTTGCTGTCGATGCTGCCGTGTCATGCTCGTCTTGTCCCCAGGGACCTGTGCGGTCCGACAGGAGCAGGTTTTCCATGGAAAATGGAGCTGCCAACACTGAATCTAACACTTGGCAGCTTCCTGACAAAGATGCCGTTGATGCAGGAGGACCGGACGTCACCGGCAGGAGATGGATGTTTGCCGCCAGGAGAGAACTGAACTCTCTTCAGACTTGGGAGTTTCAGAACAACCTCTGCTTTTTACTGGACCTGACACCAGACCAAGTTAACCTGCTCCCCGTGAATGTAACATTTTCACTTCAAGGAGGAAAAGAATAAAATAAAAATTGGATTTTGTATTGATCCTGCCATTTCCCTTCACTTTGCTGGACCAGGTCGTGGGGGCAGCAGCCAGTGTGTAGCAGCCCAGACTTCCCTCTCCCCAGAAAGCTCCGCTTAATTTTGGTCTTTTATCCTGTTCTATTGGCCACTAGCTTTGAGAGGATTGGATTCCAGCTCAGCTCTTTCCTCACGACCAACTGAGGATGTGTCACTGCATTTATGGGGTGTCAGTGTCAGTAAGCATAGACGGGGAGCACAAGTGACAGTGCGTCTGTCAAACCTAAAGATTTACTGGCCCGTGAATCTGGTCCTACCTTGGGACGGCAGGTGGAAGAATACAAGAAGTGGAGAGGTTTTGCCTTTCTAATGAAGTCCAGACCTTTTACAAGTGCGGCCTGTTTGACTGGACTTCGGTCGAAGGATATCATGAATGAATCAAAAGGCAAATGAAGCGTGGACTGACGGAGGGAACACAGTGGAGCTGTGGAAAGACTCCTCTTATGCAACAGCCAGCTTGAAATATTGATATTCTCTCCACCTTGTCGAGAGCCAAGAAGCTGACTTGGCAGAGCGAGTGTTTTCCACTGGAGAAGCTTCCAACCGCGAAAAGAATCGATACGTTTAATAAAGAATGAATGTATGAAGGTAATGTGACGGACCCGACCGGAAAAGACTTCCCAGATAGCAGCTAGATGTGGGTCGGATCTACGAGTCATCATATCAGGCCTCGGCTCCTGATCCGCCAGATTTCACCCGGATGTGGGCCGAACAAGACAAATGATCCGTGCTGGATGTGGACCATTGTTGAAGCGGCATGTGCCAAAAACCGGGCAGGATCCCAAATTTCGAGAGACGAAACCTCAGTGTCCACTTCAGTTCTTCAAAACACCACATACATTTTAGATTCTCAAATTCATGGGCAAATGGGAAGAGCAGCTGACTTGTATCAGGCTGGAGCAAAAGCTCCGTGTTGGTCCTCAAAGGATCACATGGCTCACAAAAATCTAACTGCCTAACCGTCCCCAAAACAACATAAATCAGAATGTATTCATTTTTTCTCCACAAGAGAACAGAGGCAGACTCGCTGCGATACTGCTGACTGAACAGAACTGTTCATCTCTTCAAATATTAGTGGACTTTCTGGGCCGAAACAAGAGTGCTCAGTGGAGGCTTATTGTCAGAGATTCAGTAGAAATCCCAGCATTCCAGGAGGAGCCGCTGCGGCATCGGCCCACGGAGGTCCCCGCAGGAGGAGGCCCGGTATTCAGGAATGTCCTTGGACGCGCTATCTGATGGGCTCGGGGTCAGTACTACAAATGTGAGATGGCCGTGCCTGGGGGGCAGTTGGTGCCCTGGAAGCAGTCCACAATAAAAGGATATTTATGATCCACTCACCTAAGGGCTTTTTCTGTCTTCACCAGCCTGGTTATGTAACTCTGCATTTCCACAGTGGTGCATCTGGGAACACCCTGTCGGAGCGCTGGAATATGAAGCAAAAACAAGAACACACATGGAGCTTTGCTGAGAAGGGATGTTTGAGAAACCTCCCCAACATTACCTCCACTGTAGGCTCCTGACTCTGCCTAGCCTGGATCTCCAGCCACCACACTGACTCACACGTGGGCCCACACTAAGTCAAACTACTGGTGAGGGATATGTTCGCATCAGTCGACCGTACAAAGATGACTTGACAGAGCAGGTGATCTGATGGCCGAGATCATTTCAGAGGTAACCCCTCATTTCCACCAGAACAGGTGAGAGCAGGGAGCCAGTGGAAGATCAGCTGGAGAGGTGGAGGTTTGCCTTAGAAAGGAGAGGAATGAAGGTTAGCCACAACTATGGACAGAATCCATGTGTGTGAATGAGAGGGAGCCAAGTGGACAGGTGAAGCTACAGGATGCAGAGATAAAGGAGGTGGAGGGTTTGAAGTGCTGAGGCTCAACTGTCCAGGGCCATGGAGAGTGTGAGGAAGAGGTGAAGATGCGGGTGCAGGCAGGATGGAATCACTGGAGAAAAGTCTCAGGTGTGATGTGTCAGTGTCCAGAAGGGTGGTGAGGCCAGCAACGTTGTATGGTTTGGAAACAGTGGCACTGACGAGAGGGCAGGAGGCAGAGCTGGAGAGATGAAGATCAGAATCAGAATCAAATGTATTGCCATGGTCAGTGGGGAGCCCACTAACTAGGAAAGTGTTTTGGAATAACGTGCAGTCAAAAAGTAAATAAATAAATTCAACAGTCTGACGGCCGAGGGGAAGAAGCTGTTCCTGTGACGGGAGGTTCTGGTCTGGATGGACCGTAGCCTCCTGCCAGAGGGAAGAGGGACAAACAGTCCATGTCCAGGGTGAGAAGGGTCGGCTCTGATCCCACCTGCACGTCTCTGGGTCCTAGAGGCATACAGGTCCTGAAGAGGTGGCAGGCTGCAACCCATCACCTTCTCAGCAGAACGTACGATGCGCTGCAGTCGGCTCTTGTCCCTGGAGGTGGCGCTGTTGTACCAGACGGTGATAGAGGAGGTGAGGATGGACTAGATGATGGCCGTGTAGAACTCCACCAGCAACTTCGTCGGCAGTCGTAGTTTTCGTAGCTGCCTCAGGAAGAACATTCTCTGCTGGGCCTTCCTGATGAGGGACCTGATGGTTGGTCCTCAGTGATGGTGGTTCCCAGGAAGCAGAAGGAGTCTACAATAGGAATGGCTAAACCAGCCAACATGAGAGGGGACAGAGAAACTGTGACTCTGAAGTCTATGACCATCACCACTGTCTTCTGGGCGTTGAGCTCCAGGTTGTTGTGGCTGCACCAGGACACCAGCCGCTCCACCTCCCTCCAGTAGGCCGACTCATCTCCATCTGAGATGAGCCAATGATGGTGGTGTCATCCGCAAACTTGATCATCTTCACGGACTGGTGGCTGGAGGTGCAGCAGTTAGTGTACAGAGAGAAGAGCCATGGAGAGAGACCCAATGTTGAGGGTCCGAGTGTCGGAGACAGTCGTCCCCAGCCGCACACGCTGAGTCCAGCTGGTCAGGAAGTCTGTCATCCATCTGCAGAGGGAGTCAGGCACGTCCAGCTGGCGAAGCTTGTCTCTCTGGGAGTGAGAGCAGGATGATGATCAGAGGGACAGCACATGTGCTCAGGTCTTCAGGAGACCAAGTCAGAGAGGCTGGATGGAGATGGTTTGGACATGTACAGAGGCGAGAGAGAGAGAGAGAGAGCCAGTACATGGGTAGATGAAGATGTTGGAGCTGCCAGGCAGAAGGTGGAGAGGAAGGCCACAGAGGAGACTGATGGAGGTGGTGAAGGAGGACATGAGGTTTGAGAGAAGAGGAAGCAGAGGACAGGGGGAGATGGAGGAAGAGGATCCGCTGTGGCCACCCGAAGCCTGAAGAGAAAGAAGAAGAGGGTTGGGGTTGATGGAAAGCAACATGGTCCTGTCGATTGACAAAATAAGAAGTTGCATGTAGATTTGAATGGCAGTTTACTGCGAAAGCAGGGCTCCGAGTCATCAGGACTACGGTGATGAGACACAGATGCTCCCTGTTGACACTAGGGGTCTCGAGCAGAGGTCCAATCTGAAAGGTCCGGGGGGGCACAAGTGCCGCCGAAGGTCTTTGAGGGACCCGGTGGAACCATGACTGGAAACCAGATCCATATTTTCTATCTGTCACTGCTTATGTAACGCTGTGTTACGCCGTGGAGAGCAGGGAGCAGGTGTCCGCTTCACCGTTTCTGACTTCCAGCCACTGAAATGGTGGCTTGGCAACATTTGAGAGTCTGAGACGGGAACAAGTGAGCGGCCTGTCACGTGGACCAAGAGAGGCCCAGGTGAGAAGGATGGATACCTTGAAAGGGAAGACTCTGACCTCCGGTCCACAAAGGCGCCATTCATCCAGCGCTAACTCCCTAGATCACACCGAGGTCCGGCTAATGTTTTTTCGACGCGGAGCTGTGGCGTCTTCAGCGCTAACTCCCAGAGTCCACCACAAACACAAGGAGGTGTGAGCAGATCTAAGTGCTAGGCGTTGCTGTACGGCGGTTTATTTTCGCTTTTTGTGAAAACATTCCAGGCGGGGGTGAAGAAGACGGGAGGATCGTGGCCCAAAAAAGCCTGTCAGCAGTGAGGGAGGGGCGCACTGCGACGCACGGCACCCTGCCAGCGGAGGGGGAGCCAACAGACAGTGGTGTGTTTGTCAGGTGCTGCGGCCCCATGAACGCTGCTCCTGAAATTGGTAAATCGAGAAGACCCTCTGCATTTTTTCTCCCCCGACCGCGCTTATTTTCCCACCCCGATACCTACATGATGAAAGTGGCGGGCAAACATGGCGTCCACAGTCTTCTCTTTATGAACACACCTTCGGTGGAGGGACACGTGATAATACTTCATCAGCTGGTTCTGTTGGAATGGGCCCCTGAACATCTGATCGTGCTTCGGGATTGATCGCCTGGCCAGAGGTGTCTACCATGGTGGTCTTGGTGGTCAGAGGCAGCTGTACCAGAGGCTGACAGTGGAAAGAATCACAAAGAGTAAAGCTGAACAAAATGTTGCGACTGTAGGATAAAAGTAACAAAAAAAATCACATTGGTGACTGTTAAAATAAAGGACAAATAATCATTTTAAAAAGTAACAGTAACAGTTCCTATAAATCATGGAAAAAGCTTGACTACAAATTTTAAAAGTTGGGGGAAAGAAATCCTGACAACGTGCAAGTCATCTTCTAAAAGATAAAGGAGTGGACTGTGTGAGGTCACGTGTGATCATGTGACCCTGTAGTTGGCTCAGATTTCGGTGAACAAGTCGACTGAAGGTTGATGTCAGAGCAATGAGACACTGTGCGAGTACTTCAGCAGAATCCACTGTCCGACCCGTCGGTGGAGAGCAGCGGCTTGGACGCTCCACTTTCAAGGCGCATGGAGAAACCATCAGAGCCACAAAAGTGGGACACAAACCTGTAGGGACGTTGCCTTGCTTTGATTTCAGGTTTCCAATTCTTTTAAAAGCTTTGCTGACGGACACTTTGTGTGTGCGAGGAGTCACATTCCTCATGAGATTGTGCTAGGGCCCAAGCTTGACGACCACTGTAACAGATCAGTGACACAGGAAATTCACCCTCAGCTCTTGGTCACAGCCACTAAACACACTCGTGTTCCTTGTAATAACAAGTTTCTGAAGCCTTGCAAAGCTCACGTCCATGTGGAAAGCTACTTGGCCTGTGTGTTCCTGATGAAGACCTCCCACGCCTCCATCACAAGCCCCTCTCTGAGCCCTCCACAGGGAGCCCCCATGGAGAGACGTCTTAAGAGCGGGCGCTCCATCCAAGCTGAATATTGGCACAGGAACTGGGCGCCCAGTCTCATCGCCCCACGCCACAAGCCTGAAAGCGAAGGGTTGTGTTTGGTTTGGTTTGCTGATGGTGAGAAGCTGCGGACTGGCAGCGTCCGGAGTCTGGAACTGTGGCGATGTATCACAACACCGCCGTGATGGGTTTATTAGCCGCGGAGTCACAAGCCGTGACGCGGCACAAGCTTGTTCTGGCTGGGCCTCCATCACTGACAGCAGGAACGGACAGATGGAGATCGGACGTCCTGCGCCATGATGGCCAGCGGCGCGATGACCAGAAACCTCATCCCTTCAGTCACTTTAACATTTGGGAATCATTCGGATGGAATCCCAGAACAAACGTTACATCACTTCCCTGTCTTTTCTCACAATGGCCTGGAAAAAAGAAGCCTTTTCCAGAGGCCTTTGCGCTTCTTTTGTCAGATTTGTTCCTGTTCTTGGCTCATTGGCGCTGGGAAAGTCCGGCTGATACACCATGGCCACTGGGGTTATAGGAGGAGCAGCGCTCACACACTGTCATCTCTGTGCGCAGGAGCTCCCGGCCGGATGTACAGTTCGCAGCGCACGGAAAGTGTTTTGTCAACCTTCAGCAAACACCTATATCCAGTCGACCTGCTTGAGTGGCTCTGTGCTTATTTCCAGGAGCCTGGATTTCAAAAAGCCACACGTCCATCTGATGTTCCAGAGAGAGGCCCAATCTGTGCCACTCACTCACGCGCCGCCACAGCAGGAAGCCAATGGAGACCGTCATAACCCTTGGCCTTTATTCTCTCGAATTCTGCAGCCGCTTGTCATCGCCGCCTGGTCTCCGGGCAGAATCAGTAGCTGCATGTGAGTCAAGTGTGTGGAGTCACATCTGGAGTCCATTTCTCATCCGGTGATAATTGTTGCAGATCCCTGGCTCGTGTTTTCACTCTCACACTTACATGTGTTTCCGTGTGAGGACAGATGCTCTGGTGTGTTGCTCTCGGTCACTGCTCGCCCTGATGGAAGCTCAGAATCTGTCCATGATGTTCAGGACGCTGTTTTTGAGGTTCATCCTCTGAGACTTTCTACTCTCCAACTCCTCATGTGGGTCCTATTTTGGGTGCCTTCAACCCAATGTCCAGCTTTGTAGAGAGTTTGTCTGTTAGAATGGAGGATCTGAACAACGTGGAACACAGTGTTGCTCCAGAACACATGTAGTCCAGGGTCAGACATTTTTTGGCGCTTGTGCTTGCACTAACAGCCTGGAATGAGACGTAAAGACGACCGGGATGGAGTCAGGCGTCAGTGTTGCGACTGAAGGTCGTCGTTCCTCCTGCGGTTGAGAGGTCCAACTGCCCCTGATCTGAGCGTGGCTTCATCTAAAAACAATAGTTGGAGGAGCTCATCCTCCCCCGCAGACGCCGCTCTCCACAAAGTCCCGCTAATGGGAACCCGCTGTCGCTTCAAAGACCGGGATCGGGAGCCGGATTCCAGGGGAAAGCCAGGACTTTGTATCAAAAGACAACAGCGGGGCGAGGAGGTGTCACCAGCACGTCTCATCAACTTGGGATCAGCCACTGAGGACCTCGGAGGAAGAAGCATCTTAGGTGCAGAAGCAGTGTCCTCCACAGGTTTTTACAAGGCTGGAGGGGGTTGCTGGTCATGTGGACGCCAACGTGCCACCCGCCGCCTGCACCTCAGAACACACTGCTGCGCATGAACAGAACGCAGGTGGAGTGCAGCTGGTGGGCGACGCTCCTGAGGGACGGATTATTCTCAAAATCACACGCTCTTTTCAAACACTAGGTCAGGAATAACTGCCACAAAAATAGTGTTCTACTTTCATCTACTTTCAAAATACATCAATCATCTTAATAAATCAATAGTAATAACTACATGAAATATCTATATTTACATAATTGTAACATAATCCACAACTGCCTTCGTGGCATTGCAATTCTGTGCTAGTTGAGTTTTTCATTCTCTTCAGTACTTTAGTACTGTGAAATTATTGTATTCTATGTGATAGTCTTAACTGTGCGCTGCAGTTTCATTCATACTGGATGTCTTGCATTTCGTATTCATGACAAGAAAGTTGACTTTTACTTTGACTCTGTCAAGTGACGAAGGGACGAAGGAGCTAAAAGCCCACGTATGGAGGACGTGGGGCTTAAAGGTCACGTATAGTGGACGTGACCAAGACCCAAGTGCGAATGGTGAAAGGCACGGGAGGCAGGACGGAGTCAAAATTAGATATTTAATTAAACAACTGAATCACAACTGAAAGCGTCACTGAACCGGGAGAAACTAAGCACAAACTGAATATACAATGAACAGAGAATAAACTACAAAAAAGAACAAGAAACGCATGGAGACTAGGGAGAAACAAAAACACTAAGCTCAGGGCACCAGGGTTAAACAGAGAAATCCAAAAGCTAGCTAACAGAACAGGAGAAGCCGAACACAGGGAGCGATACGAGAACCAGGAGTTAAACGAGCTAGCTAGCACACAGAACAAGAGAAGCCGAACACAGGGAGCGATACGAGAACCAGGAGTTAAACGAGCTAGCTAGCACACAGAACAAGAAGCTGAACACAGGGAGAGATACGAGAACCAGGAGTTAAACGAGCTAGCTAGCACACAGAACAAGAGAAGCCGAACACAGGGAGCGATACGAGAACCAGGAGTTAAACGAGCTAGCTAGCACACAGAACAAGAAGCTGAACACAGGGAGAGATACGAGAACCAGGAGTTAAACGAGCTAGCTAGCACACAGAACAAGAGAAGCTGAACACAGGGAGAGATACGAGAACCAGGAGTTAAACGAGCTAGCTAGCACACAGAACAAGAAGCTGAACAGAGAGGGAGCGATACGAGAACCAGGAGTTAAACGAGCTAGCTAGCACACAGAACAAGAGAAGCCGAACACAGGGAGAGATACGAGAACCAGGAGTTACCACAGGGAACGAGAAGTCCAAAAAAACACCGGAGCGAGAGGAATAATCACAGGGACTTCCGGCAAACACAGGGAACAAACAATGGGATCAATACGGTCTGGCACACGTTGCTGGAGCCCAGGTGTTCTTGTAGACCAGTCATTAGAGGTTAATCGGCTCCAGCCGTGTGCCAAAGGAACAGAGGGGAAAAAACCAAAACCAGGATTTGGAGCCTGGAAGCGGAGCCATAACAGACTCGACTTTGTATCGCACACTTTTCATTCATCAAATGAAAATGATGTTTTTGTTAATTTATTAAATTATTCATTCATAACAAAAAGCAGAGCTATTGACATCACATCTATTTCTTTTTGCATTTATCATTTTACATCCAGAAAAGCATGTAAACAAACTCACCAACATGTCAACATGTAACACGTTTTTTAAAAAATAATATTGCCAATAATGGGAACATGTGGGGGGAAACTTCACATGAGCATCAATGTCATACGTTAAAAAGCATGACTTCACAGAACTTGTCATAAACAAGGAGGTTTTGTCAAACATCGTCCAACAACAAACCCTGTGTCCCTCCCCTCATGAGCACCAAGGTGTCAGACTGGAGCTGCTGATTCTCCCCTCACTGCTGGTGTCACCTACTAAAAGATGATTTATGAGCATGAAGCTTCTGGTGCGGCTGAAGCCGCTTCCCTGCTCATAAAACCATCAAGGAGCTGAATCGGGCTTCAGAGTTTACTGGAATCCAGCTGAAGGGTCCAGACCCCGGGGCGGCCTGAGGAGGCGATCCGAGCTCTGTGGGGGGGGGGCGAGGACGTCAGGTGGAGGCCGCTCAACTCCGACAAGCAGCTCCACTCCTCAGACTTCAAAGCAGTGAGAGGAAATCAGAGTCAAGAAAATAACTCATGATTAGAGTGATCAAAGCTCCAGTGGGTTCAGTTCAGTTTGGAAAACAAATGATGACGCTTTTATGACATTAAAAATAAAAAAGTAAATTCATGAAAAAAAAAACTTTTTAGACTCTGATTTATATATTTCCTGCATCATTGTTATCTATTTTTGTTTTGCTATCATCAAGACGGCGATAAAATATCATGTTATAAGTATAAATATTAAAGAAAACATTCTAAACGTCTTCAAGGATAAAGGTATACTGATGGCAACCAGAGGTGTTTTATATTTTTCCATGAATGAATATGAAGACAGTGTTTCTATTTTAGTTTTAGTAGATGTTGAAAGCAAACAGAGCCTCGGCCAAGCTGCAGCGTCCTGTCTCTTTATGACACACTGTTTTTACATTTCTGGATATGACGTGCTTCCTGTTGGACCAAAGAGCTGCTGACTCATTCGTCACATCAAGTCTCGTGAGCTCTGTTTTGTTCCCTTCATGGGGTCACTGTAGTTTGTTTGTTTGTTGTTGTAGGCATTTTTAAACGTCGGTAGCGCATCATGCGGTTCTCAAAGAGGCCTGTAAACAGGTGACTATTAAGCCCAGCGGGACGTGGATGAGGCTTCCTCACAACCACCTGAGCAGACTCGCCCTGCCACCCACTTCAGCCGCGAACTACCCCCAGTCTGTTGGCTGCAAGCGGCCCAGACTCCGTCTGCTGCTCTGGCTTCAGCTGAGTTCATGATCGCAGCGTGTCCTCTCAGCAGCTGGAGCTCGCAGGAGTCCTGCCACACCAAGTGAGAATTCAGCTTCACTCGGGCTTCTGGCTCCTCCATGGAGCAAGGACTTCAGGGTCCAAACCTTGACTCAAAAAAGAGTCAGTGATAGTGTGAGCAGAGCAGAAATGAGTCCGTCAGAGGAGGCAGGAGAGGAGAGGTCAGGGGGCTCAGAGACACAGTGGGACACCAACGTGGTGAGGGAGGCTCCACACATCAGACTGTTTTCCCCTCTGTGGCTCTAAAAATAGCCTCCTGCCTCCAAACAAAGAGCCCAGCGAGGTCGAGAGGCCGCGCTGACAGCGCCGGCAGGTGGCCATTGCCTTCTCTTAATATTATTATTAGGACAAGCCGCCCTTCCACCGGGGTAATGGCTCGGGACCGTCAAGAACGAGGCGGAGCGCGAAGACAAATGGGCCGATTCTGTCGCCATCAGCGCTTGATTACTGTTTCTAAAGATAAGCTCAGATCCCACTTGATCGGAGGCCAGATATTCCGCTTACATAAGAGGATTCGTGCTGCTCTGTCTCCTGCTCCTGCGCCTGCTCCCGGCTCGGTCGGGGTCAGACGTCCACGCAGCAGCTGTCAATAATCCGAGCTCTCCTCGCCTGCCGCTGTTTCACCCGCGGCTGCAGCAGGAGAGGATCTGCAGATGTCGAGGACGCGCCAGTCACGGAAGACGCATCGGCTTCTGGAAGGTTGAGTTGAAAGAAGGCCGTCACATTCACAGCTGCATATCAGAGGTGGTCACGGCTAAAATGTCAGACGAGAAAAAAGTGTGTTTATTAAATGACATACATGGTGAAGGTTGTTTTCAGGGGGCCTCCAGGAGTTCGCAGACTTGATTGGAGCAGCCAAAAATGCTGGATTTGCTGGCAGATGAAAAAATAGAAATGACAGGAAATAAGGAGCTCTGTGAAAAACTAGTGTCAGTTTTTAGCCCAAAACAGGCCGCAATGATTTAAACCAAATATGCTTTATTTGCAAACAGCAATGAGTCTGTCAAGTGCAAAGGAAATCAATCATACCACGTCCTGGGAGTCGTATCTGGGCATGTAGTGAGCACTCCTCGTTTTGTTCCTCAGGGGGCGGAGTCTGAGAGGTGGAGGTGTGTGTGAGCGGCTCTTTCAAACAGCGCGAAATGCATCCCAGCGGAATGTCAAAACAAATCTGCCACACCATCTAAAGTCAAACAAAGTGTTCAAAAAACCAAAGAGAGAAAACGTAAATATTGGAAAAAAAAACGATTTCAAAATGAGATTAGTAATTCTCTAATTAATCTGAGAATTTGTGATGAACTGATGTCATTTCATGGCAGTTTCATGGTCTGTTATAGAAGATTTGCCACCAGAAGCCACGTGTTTCAAGGTGAATGAATGTGGTCTCTGAGTGAATCCCCTGATGGAGCCACACAGACAGTGAAGCAGCAGAATGTTGTTTGACAACAGCACAACAAACCAGAAGTCTTCGCCTCTCGCCTTATTCCAATGAAATGAAATGAAATGAAATATGTTTTTGTTGTAATGAATTAATCAACTCGTGAACTGATCGTCAACTGAAACAGCAATCCGAAGCGTGAGGAGAAACGAAGATGAAACACCTAAAGCCAGCGTTTTCTTGCCTGACTGCGCTCTCTTCTTCCCTTCAGTGGTGGCCAGAGCGGATCACCTTCCTCCACCTGCCCCTGGCCTCTGCTTCCTCCTCTCTCAGACCTGCAAACCTTCTTGTCTGACTGAGGTCTGACCCGGTTTATAGAGCAGCACAAGTGGTGCACTGAGCAGTTAGTCATGCACTGTGGGACCTTTTGGACATCACATCCAAGAGCGACGACTGCCGCACACGTCGCTGAGCATTATCGCCAGTGGATATGAAGTGCTGGTTCAGCGTGGAAGCACAAACCCAGGGAGAAGGAAAGAATCCAGCTGTGCTCCTGGAGGGAAGCTGCACAGAGGCAGCTGTTGATCGGGGCCAGATGTGGAAGCGTGTGTGTGCACGTGTGCGCTCCTCCGAGGGAGCGGGTCTGATTTACTTGTCATTCAGGTGACACAGGGTTTCACTCTTCTGAACTGCATGAATGACATCACAAGGCCACACACTTGAGAGGAAACCAGAGTCAAGCAACTCCTCGTCCTTCAGGAAGCCATTCTGGGCTTCTGTTGGCTTTGGTTCTCTGACTGACATCCACCTGCCCCATGTTCCTCCAGTGTATGCGGAGCTTTTTTCCCCCCTACCATGTTTGGCGACCACTTGCCTATGGTCATGGCCAATTTTCTTGATATAGCATAATTCCACAGCGAGTGCTGACCAAGGTGCTTTACATACACCAGTAAAACGAAAAAGGAGCAGACTTTTTCAGATAAGAGAATATCAAAGAACAGAAAATACAATGAAAAAGGATGCTCAGGTTGTATTAACGGAGTCATTGCGAGTGGACCTGGCACAGACGAACCGCCTCAGCAGCAGCGCTGAGCTCCAGCTCCCATGGTGCCTACAAATGTCTGTTTATGGAGGAGGCTGCTAGCGGCACTTCCTTATCAGGAAGTTATACCCTGACACAGTGGTCCCCAACCCCTGGGCCGGGGACCGGTCTGTGGTTCAATTGGTACGCACAAGAAATAATTCATTATTTCTGTTCAGTGTAGGATCTTTTATTTTGAAAAACATTTTATTTTGAAAAATGACCGGCTCCTTTCCGTTAAGCCTTGGTCACTTGAGAGCCAAAATTTAACCCACAAGTTTGCAAAATGAGTAGGAAAGGGAAGGGAAACGGGCTCCGTGAGCAGTCAGAAGAGCCTACGACGAGAAGAAGGAGAGACTTTATAGCAAACAATACCAGGAGTCACACTATCGCGTCACTCCCAGATGGGACCGTCTCGTTGCAGAGAGACAAGCTGAAGACTCCCATTTTATTTAACAGTATGGCGATAAAAAAATCATGCACTTTATATGCGCTTTTGTGGTGTATCTGTATGCTAGTTTGAAGGCATGTTTAAACGTTACCATAGCGACCAGAGCCAGAGAGCATTCGGGCACTTTTGGTTGGCTGGTGAGTCTTAGCGGGCACACAGAGGGTCAAAGTGGCAACTTCATACCCCCCGGGCCACGTTCCAATTGTCAAGTGTTGACCGGTCCGCAGTGATCAAAAGGTCGAGGACCGCTGCCCGAACACGAGTGCCAGACTGTGACTCATATACGAGACTCATCGTCTGCTGAATCTCTCCTTGAGTCCAGGTCACTTGTTCTGACACCTCTGTTCGTGAGTCGAGCGCCAGTGGAAGGGAGAGGCTTCTGAGAATGGCACTTCATATGGAGGCCATCCCAGCTACCCTGGGTGAGGGCTGTTGTCATTCCAACAGGGCAGAGCAGCAAGAGCAGAGATGGCCCCACAGATCTGCAGGAAGGGTTTTGTCATGTGCCTTCTTACACACACCATTCTCCTTGAACAAAACAATCCAGGACATTCTTCTGCAATTACAGCTGAATACAGAGACATAAACAAGCCATTTCATTCCATGCCCAACAAAAAAAGTCATCTGGGGTGCCGCATCTCGCCATCAGCGCGGGAAGGGAGGAGTCACCAGCCATCCAATTAGCAGTAAATGGACCAGAACCTGGGACGGAAAATCACATCCATCCTTTGGATGCAGGAGGAAGTGAGTTTGGGGGAAAGAAAGCAAACAGAAAGTATTTTCCGTGTAGAAGCCAGTGATATACCCTGCTGCTTCTCATGCTGGGAGGAACGTGAGACCATGTGTGATGGCAGGGGGAGCTGCAGGTGAGAGCTTGCCTGGACTGTTCGAAGCCTGTTCCTCTCTGAAGCACAGTGGCTCCAGGAGCAGGAGACATACAAGGTCATTCCCGATATTTGGGTGGCTAGCTTTGAGATCTGGTGAGACCGAGTCACAGTCAGAAGGAGCATGGGGACTGGCTCACAAGACCGCGAAGGGTGGCGCTGAGCCATCGAGCAGTCCATCCACCTGTGGGTCGAAGTCACCGATACTAGCAGCCACAGTCTCCAGTCGGGCCTCCCTCTGGGAGATGCTCTTAAGCATCCAGTCAGTCTTTTCAAAACATCCCCTCGACGAGAGGGGCCATACGTGCCCCTTACCTTCCTCTTCTTCTGGAGAGGGCCTGCAGGGGGCCCTGGAGAGCCTGACGTCTGGGTGTTTTTGTTGCCCCTGTGATGGTTCCTCAGATACGGGGAGGAAACGGGATGGCTGGAAAACCAAAACTCCCAGCGTAATTACACTGGAGCATTCCGCGACTCCTTATCGCTTCACGTCAACAAGGTTGCAACGATGACGTGAAATTAAACCAGCAGATGATGATCCAGATGTCGCGGACAGTTATGGTTTTGGTTCCATCACGTCACATGACTCATTCTGCTGAAGAACATGGACGTCCCGATCAGCAACTCCACTGCTGACCAGGGGTGTTCACCGACCAGTGGAGATGCCTTTCTATGTTTGACTCTCTTGGTGGCATCAACAGGAAACTCCAATGCTTGAGTCCTGATCTCCAACATGTGGAAGGGGTCTTAGATGTCTGCGAGGTGTGGAAGTGTTGTGAGTGGAAGATATAACTGCCTCGTGGTTAGCAGTGAAATGGTACGGAGCAATTGTTTGCCTCACAAACATTTTTCTCCAGTCACTTTGCCAAACTTTGCAATTCTGAGGTTCTGTTCCGAGCTTCAGTTGTCATGAAGTGAGGACCACTGGAGTGCCCCACCAGCTGGATGACTCGAAGGAAACAAGTCGGACAGCCAGACTTCAGGGGGACAGGTACCAGAGGGCTTCACGGATCAGAAGCTAAACCTCCTTGGGAAGATTAATCTCACAGTTTCTCAACACTGGCCGACTCAGCGGTGTTAATCTCACCAGGATTAAATCTGATTTGGATGTTTGGACTTCACTCTCTGTGGCGGAGATTTTGGCCGTCGAGCGGACGTTTCCTCCGCTCAGCGCTTAATTGTTTTATAATATGGGACAGATCCTGCCCAGAGCTGTTATTCCTTCCCCCTGGATCAAAAGCAGACTCGTCCAATCTGGGAAGTGATTTTCTCCGGCTCCTGTGAGACATGAAGACCCGCTTATGTAAGAGTGCGGGAGTCAGATTAGGAGCGTTTCACCCAATTTGAAGCCATTTTGGGAAAGTGTTCCCATCCTGAATCCTGCAGACAGATTGGGCCCAAGGTGGGACAGAGGGACCTCCATTCCTTCTTCACCCTCTGCGTCGCGTCACACCTCCTTGGGACGTGTCCCATCTTACGACCTGCCTGAAATAACATGTTGGGAAGGACAAAGACCAACATTGAGGTCCTGGTCCTGGTCGTCGGTCGGCGCCAGTGCCCCCCAGATTCTGGCAGATTGGAACCTCATTTCTTACCTCTTGTTTTGCAACATCAAGTCGGTTCCATCGGCTCCTGCATCCAGGGACCAGTTGGTGCCCAGTGAAATGGTCCTTCAATATTGGGCTTGGTGCCGGTGCTACATTTGGCACGTCAAGAGTAGAATGAGGTTCAAAGGCAACAATTAGTGCTTAATTCTGGAAATGTTCCGACTGGTTTCCTGCATGAACCATGCTTCAACACCACAGGGAAACGGTACCTCATGTAACTCACGGTGCCGCAGCATCAAGTGAAACGCCGACGCATGCAACACGGAAGGAAGACATCTGCGTCACCGTCGTCTTGACAACCTCATGAGGATGGAGTGAGAAGGTTGCTGCCCCCTCCACCTGCGCTGAGATCACAGGATGGACAAACTTAAGGGTCACTCCACAAGAAAATCCCAAGCTATGAGGACCTAGGCTTGCAGATGGGTTTAGGGGCTGTAGGGAGGTTGTGACACAGTGTGGACCAGAGCGACTGAAAGTGACAAGAGCAAAGAAGTCCAGACCCCGCCGTCGTAAATCAAATAAGTGGAACCTGATTCGCTGCTGTTCCACTGCGACTTCAGCATCAGCTGCAGGCACTTAGCCGCGCTGCCCAACAGCAGGAGGAGGCTGAGGAGGAAAACTTTCTGGGGAACGTCAAGATTCCACCAGCGATTACGTACACACTTGCTGCGTCCGAGGACGCTCACAAGCTTGAACGCCGCTGTCATCCGTCCTGCTCTTTGTTCATTGGCGTCTGCAGGAGGGAACAGTGGAAGTCACTGCAGCTGGGTCCAGCGGCGGGAGGCGGGGCGACTCGATGACAGCCAGTCAGCCAGACAAAGGCAGAGCCAGATATCTGGGCATCGCTGCTCCGGCCTGATGGGACTCATCTGGGCCCTCGGATATTCCCAGGAGTATCAGCTCACAGAGCTGGAGCCGGACTCCAAGCCTCGTGGGAGGAGCGTCCTGAAGTGCTGCTGTCGCTGTGAAGGACTTATAAATAATTCAACAAATGTATAAATACATGTGAAAATAAGTGCATTCGCCGAGACTGAGGTGAGTCCCACCTACTGAATTAGGACTTCATTTGCATACTGACACCAAAATGCACAAATAAATAAAAGACAAATAGTGGAAAAACTGAAATACATAAAAAAGTGTAATGTATAAATGCATCAATAAATAAATGTTGAAATGACAAAATATATACATAATTAAATGTACAAATACTATAAAAAACATTATTTATACACACACACACATATATTTATGTGTGTATTTACGAGTCGGAAATTGACTCGGAGACTTGGTGGACAAGTAGATGAAGTCAGAGCCGTGGGACCTGAGCAGCTGGAGCTGCACGATGAGGCAACAACAGCCAACACCAGGCAGCTCACGAGTGATGGAACGGAATCTTTATCATCAGGAGCATCATTACAGACCGCTGAAGCAACATCAGAACAGCACGTGAACCGACAGTCATCGCCGTCAGCTGCTATTCTCTGGAACGTGCTGATCCACAGAGACGTGGCGTGAAATTTGGAACAGTCTGAGTGAAGCCAAGAACATTCAGAAGACTTGTAGAATCCTGGCCCGGCTGCTCCCCGTCGCCTCCTGGTGAAGCAGTTGTCCTCCACAGGTGGCTCACTGGGCTCCAACCTGAGGTCGGGTCGTGGGGGCAGCAGCAGGAGCAAAGAGGCCCAGGGTCTCCCCCGGAGCACCTCCATCAAGTCCTGAGCAGCAGCTCTACTCTGAGTCCCAGATGACTAAGCTCCTCTCCTGATCTCCTGCAGAGCTCCTTCACTCCTCATCTCAGCATGAGCCACAGGTTCATTGGAGACTTCCAGTCAGTGGTTTCCCTTTTAAAGAACAGTAGTTACATAACACTAAGTCAGTAAAAATACCAATGCATCAATATGAACATATAAATATCCATATACTCAGTCTATCTATCTATCTAGACCAGTGCTGGTCAAAGTGCGGCCCGCGGGCCAAATCCGGCCCTTTGACTGTATTTCTGTGGCCCTCCTGGAGTCAGAGTGAAACTATAAAACTGATCACGTCCGAAGGTTTCTGACAATTTCGTCTTGTGCATTGTTCATTATGATGCAACTTAAACATAACTGAGACAGAGAATTGAACGTGCTTTAAAAATTCCATAAAAGGCAACAAATGACCATTTTCTGTGTGTAGCACTGGGTTGTCTCTGGTCTCCTGGCCCCAGAGGGAACAGACTTCCGATCCCTGATCGAGACGATGACCACGACATAATGGTGATAGTATGACAGCTCCCAGTATCTTTCCGATGACAGTGCTTCTCTCGTGTCACCGTCCGTCTGCCACCGGGAGCTGAGAAGGTTGTGACGAGGTCAGCGCTGCACAGAACCTCGGCCCTTCCTGAATATGCTGGAGTGATTGACAGCTGCCTCCCCTCGGACTCACCAGACACCCACAACACCAGTGTCTGCTGGCGTGTCTCAGAAGGGAGACGGGGATGTGGTCTGGAGCTATTTTGAGGTTTTAAGAGAGGCGCAGGGTTTGGTGAGGTCCGACGCAGGACGGGGAGTCTGAGGCAGCGCTTCGTGTCGGGAGGAGGTGTGACGCTGGTGATGCTGCTCCTGCGCAAGGCTGCAATAGTTTTTCATTGGCTTTCGTTTTTATTTGCTGATTTTTATATTTTGTCTTTCAAATTCAGTTTAATTTGAATTTGTTTTCAGAGAGGGTTGGTTAGTTTTAGTGAGTTTCAGTTTAGTTTGAATTTGTTTTACTGTTAATTTCCTGTAATATGGCGTATTGGAACAAGATTGTAGATTGAAACAGGCCGCACAAAAAGCCAGTAATAAAAACCCAATCAAAGACTCATGAGACGTCAAAAAAAAACAACAGCATCAAGTTTGGAAAGATGAGGCATTTGCCCGAAGACCACCTGTCAGCGTTGTCAACACAAGAGACGAGAAAGAAGGACAATGTGGCCGTGTTTTGGTCAGTTATGTAAAGAGACAATGCAGTTTCAGTTACTTTCGTTTCATGAAAAACGGTCCTTTTTATTTCATATCAGCTCAGGGAAATGGCTTACAAGTCTAGTTTCGATAATCGGTCCTCGGTCCAGCGCCTCACCTGCTTGACTGGATGTGAGGGAGCACGAGCGGCTGTGAGGATGCGTCTCCTCTGGACGCTCCACAAGCATCTGCACCTCATTCCCTGGTGCTCCGGGCCTCTCGGTGGGAGGGACGGCTGATGGAGGCGGCGCCTGCCAGCGAGGCGAAGCGGAAGACGACAGAAGTCAGGGAAGCTGAGGAAGATTTACTCTCAGCATTGATGTTGGTCTGAGTCTCACCTGAAGCCACAGAGTCTGCCCACAGGAAAGTGGCCAGGAAACCTGCCAGGAGCTGGAAGAAGCTTCGGAGCGGCTCCTATATTAGCGTCATAATGAGATCATTGGGCTTTTGTCTGCTTCACAAGGAAAGTGCACCAACATTGTGTTTAGGAATCAGACTTGGTAGCACAGGTGTGGCTCCTCTGGCTCTTACTGGACCTCCTGTGCCTCTGAGGCTTCTGGGAAATCTCTCGCCGCTCGCGCTCCTCACCCTCCTCACGCTCTTCAGACTCCTCACCCTCCTCACACCCCTCACCCTCCTCACCCTCCTCACCCTCCTCACTCTCTTCACACTCTGCACGCTCCTCACGCTCTTCACCCTCCTCAACCTCCTCACGCTCTTCACACTCTGCACGCTCCTCACGCTCTTTACCCTCCTCACTCTCCTCACTCTCCTCAACCTCCTCATGCTCTTCACACTCCTCATGCTCTTCATGTGCTTCACGCTCCTCTCGCTCTTCATGGTCTTCACCCTCCTCACTCTCCTCACCCTCCTCACCCTCCACACGCTCCTCACCCTCCTCACTCTCCTCACCCTCCTCACCCTCCTCACTCTCCTCACCCTCCTCACCCTCCTCACTCTCCTCACCCTCCTCACCCTCCACACGCTCCTCACCCTCCTCACTCTCCTCACCCTCCTCACTCTCCTCACTCTCCTCACCCTCCTCACCCTCCTCACTCTCCTCACCCTCCTCACCCTCCTCACTCTCCTCACCCTCCTCACCCTCCTCACTCTCCTCACCCTCCTCACCCTCCACACGCTCCTCACCCTCCTCACTCTCCTCACCCTCCTCACTCTCCTCACCCTCCTCACTCTTCTCACCCTCTTCACGCTCTTCACATTCTTCACGCTCCTCATGATCTTCACTGAATGTAACTGAATGTGAAGGCAGCGAATATATATATATATATATATTTATTTAAAAAGAAGAGAAAAGACAATTATTTAAAAATATGGATAAAGTAATAAAAAAAAACTGCACATAAAGCGGGTGGATGTTGCCAAGCAGCTTCTCAAGGTCTGGGATGCATTAGAGCTGATGTGTGGTGTGGTTCTGACACCCAGCAGGGGGCAGTAACGAGTTGCAACAGAGCTGAGCCAGAAGACACTCGTGACCCAGCGTTGACAGGGAAGCGCCTCATTCAAGTTTCCGCTACTTTTCCTCCACAAACACTCATGGACATGGAACTGCCGTGTTGGGGACTGAGTTTGTGGAAAACTGAAATGATGGCAACATTCCAGGGAGCCTCACGGCAGACGCTGTGAAGCACGTAAACAAAGCAGCTGCTGTGAACATGTGGACCAGTCAATGAAGCCAGTGTTCCCCATCTGGATCGTCTCAGCGCCCGAAACTCCACCTTATGTAACCCGCAGTCTCTTCTTACGCAACTCACCTGAGAAGAGCGCTGTGTCTCTTTGGGACCGGCTGAGGAGTTGACTCGGGAGAGACTGGGAGTAGAGCCGCTGCTTCTCCGTTATCACCAGACTGACAAAATATCCAATAATTGTGTTAAATCGGCTTTATATCTTGTCGCCGCAGAAACCGAAGAAGCTTTTAGCTCATTGACTGGCGAGAAGCTAAGGCTAATGCTAACCCTGGCTCGTCATTTTAATGGCAACCGGCAGTCGTCGGCGTCCTCTGAGATACACGCCAAAGACTCGGAGGCCTTTCCTCGCAGCAGCGCTAGCAACATCCGCGCACTTCAACTCTGGCGACTTGTTTCGTGATGTATTGTGCCAGATTAGCATTATAGCAATTAGCGCCTCAGCGTTCGTTTTGACCGACGCGCTGTGATGCAAGTTGCTGAAGCCGATATCAGAGAGTTACGCAATCAGAGGACCTGGATACGGTGGCTGGGAGGCCCAAAACCCATTTACAAACTTTGGAAACCAATTTTGTCTCAAACTTATTTAGCAAACATTTTTTCCCTGAGTTTGTAAGTGTGAACTTGGAAATACACTTTCAAACTCAGGAAAACAATTGTTTGCTAAATTTGTTTGTACATTTTAATGTTCCAAATGTGATGCACTGTTTGTAAATGTGATACATTTGTTTGTTTCCGACTTCTTTCACTCTCTCCACACCTTGTCCATTCATGTCAGCAGAAAGCAGGTCCACCAGGGCTCTTCTTCTCCCTCCACTCTCCCCCAGTGTGATTGGGTTTGGCGCTGGCAGAGAGCAGAAGCACACCTTCCCTCAGCTGGAAGCTCCCGCTGCTGTGATTCGTTCTGGGCCAGACACTGAAACGCAGCCCCAGCAGGGCGTCTGAGGCTGCAGGTGTCGCCCCCGCTTACATAAGAGGTGGCCAGGTCTCAATCTGGAGGCGAACATCTCCATAAACGTCGAGCGGTTCAGGCAGGATGAGGCAGGAGGACAATGATGACACAACTATGATGAAGAAGACAATGATGACGATGAAGATGATGAACACGGCAGTGATGATGTAATGACAATGATGAAGAAGACCATGATGATTCGGAGTCGTGTGGTGCGGCGAGTGAAAAGCTTCAGCGATGTTTGGAATAAATTCACTTCCTGCAGATGAGTGTGTAGTTTGGCAACAGCTCCCTACAGCAGCTTCTCCTCCCTCCCTCAGAGAGCAGCAGCTCAGCTGCCAAGTCACCTGACGCCTGACAGGAAGGTGCCACTCTCTGTTGAGGATCCACTTGATCTGCAGAGTGAAGGCTCGCTCGAGGTTCCCGAGCCAGAGGGGACCCAGTCCTGAGTGTCTGTGCCGTCTCCAGAGCCAGGAACCCAGATAAAGAAGTTCATTAAAATCCATTCCACACATAACTGCCGTGTCAGCCACTCGGGTTATGCAAGTCAGCACCTGGACGTCCGCAGGCATCTCAGGAATCGATTCCTGAGCCAAGTCATCCCACGTCTGGGGGTCATGGCTCCCCAGAAAATACTAAGACTGGTGGGACTATTATTGTTTTCATCATGAACAAATATGTATTCATGTTGACTGAATAGATACGAAGCTAATGTGAATCACTGAGACTCAATTTGAGATTGAAAGATTCCATGGACTCAGAGGAAAGATGCTGACTCTGAGCTGCGTCAGTAAATGTCACGTACCCGAACGACTCGCTGCACTTCTTCATTTCAGCATTTGATCTTTTTGAAAAATACAAATTACAGTTTAAAAAATGCTTTTTTCTCTGTGTAGTTCAAGTCTCTCAATTCTCTGGCGACAAAATAAGAATATATATATATATATATATTCACTGAAGCCCATTGTAACCTCCACGACGTGACTGCCTTCACCTAAAAACGTGGATATGCTTACATTTGTTTCGCTGTCTCTCCTGCTTTTATCATCATCCGGACCAAATGTGTTTCCTCTAGTCCCTCGGAATACACCCACCCACCCACCCAGGACTTCCTGGACCCAGAACCAGTCTCTTTTTGGAACGTCCATTACTGTTGAACCCCTGTTTGTAGACCACAGCTCTGCCTTTAACGCGATTCTTCTAGCTCTGCTTGAAGACAAGCCTGGCCAGCTGGACGTGCCTGACTCCGTCTGCAGAGGGATGACAGACTTCCTGACCAGCCGGAGTCAGCGTGTGCGGCTGACTGTCTCCGACACTCTCTGTCTCCTCGGGCAGTGTTCTCTCTCCCTCGACACCAACGGCTGCAGCTCCAGCCACCAGTCTGTGAAGCTGATCATTCAGGAGCCAGGTGGTGCAGGTTTTATCTTATTTTATTCTTTGACAGCGATTTATTCCAAAGAACTTTCCCAGATGGTGGGATCCCTACTGACCGTGGCAATGCATTTGACTCTGATTCTGAATATGAAGGTGAAGCAAGTGGCTTTTGTTTTTCCTGCATATTTCCCCGGGTGAGTTTTCTTCACTGCTGAGCGAGTGGTCCTCTTGGCGCGAAGGCCACCTCTTCTAAATCCCCTGGCTCGCGCCGTAATCTTGGCTGCAGAGTCACGTCACGCCTTCAGAATGTTCCGGGACTTTCTCACCGTGTTAATTGATAACTTGACCCCCCACCAAGCTTCTGATTCATGTTGTTATGCAAGAGTCACGCTGCTGACAAAAGATGCTGTGACAAAGTTCAGACCGTGAAAACCTCCCAGCAAAGTTCCAAATGACCCAGAATCCATTGTGACACTTAATCCGTTTACTGTTGAACCCCAGCTATGTTGGAGATGAACGAGAGCCTGATGGAACCTCAGTGGTGGAGACGAGTGCGGCCGGATGGATTCCTGCTGTCAGGAGCCTCCGAGCCACCAACCAAAGACTCGGCTTCGGAGCGCGGGATAGGTCCGCTGGCGATGATGTCACCTGACTCACCGAGCACTGTTCTGTATTCTGTGTTCTGGACCCGACACACTCTGATGGACTCAGGTCAAAATCAGTTCCGTGGGAGATGGATTCGACTTCTCTGGCAGTAGGTGGCAGAAGCGAGCAACGGACAGCGACGTGTGGTGAGAGGCATCTCAGTACAAGACGGGACCAGCGGCGTCGAAACGAAACACAAAACCATCATGTGGTCCAAAAACCCAAGTGCTGAGAGGCGGAGAGGGCTCTCATGCCTGGCTCCCTTCTGAAGACACGATCCAGTGTCACCTCCTGTTTAGTAGCGTCTTCAGTTCACCCCAATCTCAGCTCACGCTGGACCTGGATGACAGTAGCTAATCCTCATTTGTGAGAGGAATCTGTGGGATCTTCTCACCGTCCGTCACTGGGCTCAGTGCTCTCCCCGTTTCCCTCACAACGGCTCCCTTCTCCGGTGGCTCCCGAGCGACGCGCCCAGTCATTTCAAAGGCAGCGAGTGTCACCCCGAGACCGTGTTTGAGTCTCTCAGGTGACAACGCGGAGCTGGAATCAAAGGTAAACGGGGCTCTGTCATCAAACTCTCAGTGGGATCAAAAGCCAGTCGCCATGGGAGGCCAGTCGGACGAGTGGCACTTGGGCCACGATGTGAGGAGGCAGACGGTGGGAATCTGAAGGCTTTGATGAAGGCTGCTGCTGCTTCAAGTTCTGGTGGGAACGAGGAGCCTGTTGGGGTTTGAAGATTAGAACTCAGGTCATGGAAGCAGTCATGTCGCTGTTTGTTTTCCTGTCGGCGGGAAAGGTCCGCGGAGCTCCGGGCAGCGTCTGCTGATAAAAGAATCTTCGGGTTTGAAGACAGCCGAGACCCGTGCCAGCTGCGGTGGTGAGTCACTGGTGTAGTGCCTGGCCATGAGTCCATTACCTGGACCGTAGCTTTTTGTGGGGACAATCTGCCAACATGTCCACTTCAGTATTTTGAGTGCAGTTGGCTGTTTATTCAAAAGAAAGGAGCGAGCTGCCAAGCCCAGAAGAAGAAGAAGAAGAAAGCCCAGTGTGGAGCCGAAGGCTGGTGTGTCAGGCGTGAGACAGTTAGGATCAGCCAGTCCACTGCACGGAAAGACGCCTCATCTCCCCCCAACACAAGCGCTGCCTCTTCGCTGTCATTACAATTCCTGGCGCTCGCCAGTCTTCCTGCTCTTCACGCAGCTCCAGTTTCCCCAGATCCTGGACCTAATGAAGCGCTAACCTGGAATTATGTAATGGGCCGAAACGTGAGCCGGGGAAACACACGAAACACCAGAGTGCAGACTGACAGAGTCAGTCCTATTAAGCTGAGCTTGGTGTTTGTTTCCGTCCGAGTCCAACAAATGAGGAACATGAGGACGTGCTTCTGCCAGGTTTTCCTCATGCCTCCTTCTGTCTAGTGTTCACTTCAGCCTCGGTGTCTGTGTGCGCTTGCTTATCCTACTTTGTGGGGACCTTTTGCCGCTCCCCGTGGGTTTGTGGCTTAAAACTTAACCGGGTTCCAGTTTGGTTCCGAGTCCTGCCTTAGGCGAGCCATGTGTTTTGGAGGGTTAGGTTTAGCTGGAGAGGCTGCGGACAGGGTGATGGCTATGAGAGGTCCTCACAGAAATGGTGAATATCTCTTCAGTGGCCTGGGAGCCACTGACTCCCAGGCCAGCTCCGACTGGCCTGGGAGCCAGTCGGAGCTGGTGCATGTTGCCCTCCTGAAGCTGCTGCCCCCCGCCGTAAAGTCCAGGATAGAAATAAAGGTTGGAACGACCCTGTCCTCCAGAAACTAAGAGGCCTGGAATTCAGACACAACACAGGGACCTAGAGTCCCTGGCACGTGTTTCACCTGTGACTCACTGTTGATGGCGGTGAAGTCTGTGAAGAGGAGACGCTCCAGTCTGCAGCGTGGCGCACACACACACACACACACACACACAGAGCGGGGCCACTTTATCAGTGGCAGGAGCCACGTCCAAACATAGAGGAGTCAAGTCAATGGCGGCCACATTTCTATCTACGCCGCTTGATATTTCCAAGAGGATCAGGGTCAAATGGAGGAGTTTGAAAAAGACATGCACCAGAGACGTACGCCGGAGGTGAACCAGCAACCTGCTGACACACAGGGAGGAGCTTTCACTGCTATACTGCCGCTCAGTCACGTGACCAGCCGTACATGTTTGTAGCCTGTGGCTCTGTGCAGCAACACAGCAAAAGCATGCGGCTCTGAGCCTGGGACTGGTGGGCCAGCGCTGCACTGGACTGTCTTTTCATGGTCCACCTTGCCAGACTGAACCTGCCTCTCAGTGTGGTTTCAGTGGGAATCCTGATCCACCACGAACGTCAGACTCCAACCTGCATCCACATCTTCATGACAGCACGTCGCCCTCATCATCGCCTTCATCCAACTGAATCATTTGGACCTAGATACTTCTTCGCTTCTAAATGATCTTCGTACGTCCATCCATCTTCAGTGAGCCAGCACAGTGTGAGAGGCCGGAGAAAGCATGACGTCAATGACAGTCCTCGCTAAGGTACTGTAGCAAGACCAACACGTGTGTGTGTTTCAGCTTATCCATCCCAGTGAGGTCCAATGTAGGGGAAAAGACCCCGTGTGGTACCGTGAGGTGTTTTGTGGGACCACACAAGGTTGCGTCTGAATTTGAGGGTGAAGACTTGAAGACTGAGTGGGTTCCAGTTTGGTTCAGGCGAGCCATGTGTTTTGATGGGTAGGTTTAGGATCAGAGGCTGGGGAAAGGGCGATGGCCATGAGAGGTCCTCACAAAGATAGGGATACGAGCATGTGCCTGTATAATTCTAGGGTCACGAATGTTTCTTCTCCACATGTCAAGGGTGTCAGCGACACGACAGACTTATGGGATTCCAGCCGTCAATCCACCGAAGAGCCTTGAAGTAAAAACTCTGATCCTCCCCCAGTAATCTGCATCTCGGCCGCCAGTCTTGATCCAGAAATGCCGAAAGTGGTTCCACCACCGTGTTTTCATCCCCTGCTCCTTGGTTTCTCAGCGGGGTCCGCCCACCTGACCCACCCTCAGGGTCACGTATTGATCCGCTCTCAGCGGGTCCATGCAGACGGCAGCGGGTCCAAGTGAGCAGCCGCTCCTGTTGCGGCTTTCAGCCCTTATTAAAGCACTGCTTGGCTGATAGCAGATAAGTCTGGAACATTCCTGTCTTTGATGTTGCTGCTACTGTAACCACAGGAATTCCACCGAGCCCAACAAGCCCCACGTCATTAGAGAAAAGTTCTCCACTTCCTGTTATTGAGAGTCCAGAGGCCGTCGGCACGGTAACGCTGTTTCCTCTGAGTGCGCGAGCGACGCTTTGATCTCACGTGCACGCGGTTTTATGAGAGCGATGATTGCCATCAGACTTTCAGGGAGCCCTTCAAAATAAAACGCTGGAAATAGCATGGCGAGAACAGAAACAGGAAGAGGCTGAGTCACGGAGAGGGTCCGTGCGGTGCGCGGCATCTGCTCTGGAAGCAGCACTGGGTGTATAGCAACCCCAAAATAAACGTGGGGGAAAACCAAATGTTTCTATTTCATTTCAAATTGATACGTTTGCTCGTAACGTTTCCCCTCCAGTCTGTGGTTTCCCGCCGCCCAGCGCCGCGCGGCAGCAGGCTGTAATCTGGAGTCAAACACAATTCTAAAAGTTATTAGTGGCATGACTTTGACAGACCGCAGCGTAGTTAGCGTCTGACGCGGTGTCGTCAACATCCAGCCCAGGACACTAGGGGGCGCCCTCAGCAGCAGCAGCAAAGGGGTCGGAGATGAAGATTGCTAAGATACGGAAAAAACCAAGCAATATCAATTAGATCTTAAAACGTGGAGAGAATATTCATTTATGAAAATGGAATATTGTACCAGAAAATGCTCCTTCATTCAGACAAATTTCTGTCTGTAGATCCTATAAAAAATCAGCCGGTTCTCCTCGCCACTTGTGAATTTCCAAGTCCTCCACTTGACTGAAGGTCACTGGGGCCACGAGAGCCCGTCCTTGTCCTCAGCATGGCAAAGTCGAGCCGTCGTCTTCAGTAGTCTGGTCTGGGAAGCAGCAGGTGTCCTTTCAATAAAGCCGCGTAGCGTTAGCTGAACCGTGAAGGAAACGCTGCGATGTCCAGCGCTCAGTCACACGGCCCACAACGTGAGCGCCTGTGTGGGCAGAGCGGGAACATACCTTGGACTGAAGGAAGCAGAGCTCAGGAATGTTATTGGCTTCCTTCAATCCAACAAGGTGCTAAAAACATCTGTGAAGTTTGGAGCGTCTCAGGTTTGACAGGCTCCCAGGTGAGCGGCCGTGACCTTTTAAAAGTCCCCCTTGTTTTTTCCTTCTCTTCGCTGAGGGTCGCTCAGGTCGCAGGGGCCGCAGCTGAACGATGGAGGTCCAGACCAGCCAAACCGCGGAAAACCTCAGCTCAGACCTTTGACGTCAGGAAGAACAGGACCTTAGTGCGTCTCTGCGTGTCCAAGAGCTGCAACCTTGTTTTTAGCTTCTTAGCTTGACAATCAGATCAGGACTCCAACCGTCTGAGGGGAAGAAGCTGTTCCTGTGACGGGAGCTTCTGGTCTGGATGGAGCGCAGCCTCCGGCCGGCCAGAGGGAAGAGGGACAAACAGTCCGTGACCATGCTGACGCTAAGCTCTGGGGAGCACTAGCGTGTTCAGGTCCCACTTGTGAATATACCAGACTTTCTGAGTTTAAAAATAAACAAATAAATACAATGAAACGAAGTGCATGCCATAATAATGCTATTTTTGAAAAATATGTTTTTTTTTATTTGCAAATAAAATGCAAGAAAACAGAAAGAAAAAGTATTTACAAAATTTAGATACAAAAAGCAATGAAAACACTAAAATATTAATTGCTAAACCTGTTAAAATCACATCCTAAAAAATAGAAATTCTTTTTTTCCGTTTAATTGACAGATTGTAAAGACAGATTCAATTCTGGCATAATAGACATTTGCAGTTTATCAACATCACACAGTCACTCGTTCAATGCTTCATTTTCCACTGCAGCGCCCCCTCAGCTGTGAGGCTGGTGATCAGAGGGGTCACGACCTGAGTCAGTGGCGCTCCTCTGTCCGGAGTGGTGAGACACTCGGAAGGTTCCTGGCTCGCTGCCTCTCTGTGGGGGAGGAGCAACTCAGCACCAGTGGCACGCGTCTGTGAGCCACAGTCAGAACGGGATCCAGGAAGGACTCGACCAGCATGCCACGCCTGTTTTGGCTGAGCCATCGCCTCCATTTCCTCAATAAAAGTTTAAACGTTATTTTAACCCATGAGTCGCAATTTGCCAGGCAGCTGGATCTACACATACATAGCGATGTACTGCGTGAGTCAATGTGACTCTAAGAGACCTGCTCCTCTCGTGAAGAGGAAGCGAGTCTCACTGGACGTGGAAGCTCAGCGTGAGTCACAGTGCTGAATGAGGTATGTCAAGTGACTTGTTGAGTCCCAGCAGCTACAGGTCCTCAAAAACACCGGACTCGTGAAGTTTGTGAATGACAGGAAGTGAGTCTGACTCAAAATATGAGTGACTTGTAGACATTAGAGTCACTTAAACACTTGATTAAAAAGAAGTGGGACTCGTAAAGAGGCACATGTGAGTGAGTCCTGAGACAGGAACTGGCTGTGACTCCTGACCAGGTCACTCTCCTGTTTCTGACAAGACTTTTGTTCTGAAATATCTGAAGAAACAGGAAGTATTGTGTTTACGTAGCTAAGTGCTAGCGAGTCAGTAAACATTAGCATATGCTTTCAGTCACAAGTCATATATCGACTCTTACATACAAGAACCACGTGACTCGCCGGCAGTGATTCATTCCACCACGTCAGAAAGCCACACACCTCACGCACCTGGGCTTTATCCGCCTCCTCTCACCTGGGTGCGACATGTCATGTCACTCCTGTTGCCTCCGAGTCGGGGATTCCCGGCAGCATCCACCGAAATAAAACCCGACTCAAAGGTTTCCCGTTTATGAGGGTTTTTTCCCCTTGAGGAATAAAGTCTGTCTGCAGACATTCTTCACGTTCCAGTCCACTCCCAGTGAGCCCGGTGTTTGGTTCCCCCGCGGCTGCCGGGTGGGAGTCAGACCTCGGCTCGGGGCCAGCGGGGGCCCTCTGACTGGGACTGCCGGTCCTCAAGTCAGCACCCGCCGATATGGTTTGATCGGTTCGTCTGTCAACAGCTTCTCCAGTTTCAAAAAATAAAGTCCATTGAATCGTTAAAATGCAATTGAAATAAAAATGTAATCAGATAAAAAAAAAGTGCATCGTTAAAAGAATTTCAGCATGAATTGACATCATCTCGTCACTTCACTTCAGCTCTCACATCATCTTCTATCAATCCACTCCAATGGGAAATAAATCAAGGACTGTATAGATTTACACTGAATACTAGGAATGCGAGATGTGTCTATCGCACATATGTTTTACTGAAACTTGTGTTGCTCCCACACTGTTGAAGGATGTTTACTCGTGATTATGAGTGGAGACAGTAACATGCAGGAAGATCTCCTCAGTCACAGAGGACGCTTCGGTTGATGTATTTTGTTGGGCCAATGTGTGTTCAGAGCATGGGCAATACTCCTGTCTGTCCCACCGGGCGAAAACTTATCCTCACGTCGGTGCTAGGACTCGTCCTCCACTCTGTTGTCAGAGAAAATATCCCTCACTGACCTTTAATAAGTGGAGGTCGCTCCTCGCCAAGGTGTGCTTACCGCCGCCGAGGCACCCGTCTGCCCCATGTCCGACGTCATAGTCCGAGTCATGTTTTCCCTGCTGTGGCACCAGTGAGTCCTCCCAGGCACGCAGATCCTCGACCAGCTTGAACTTGGCCTGAGACTACTGTTGGGGGAACAAGCAGACGCAACAAGTGAAAGAGGAAGGGATGTCAGAGCAGCTGCCGACTTGTGTTCTGCATGATTTCACGCAAGGCTGAAGAAGAGCTGTGCTCAGCACGTTGCAGGTCGCCATCTGACGGCGACCGCGACGTCACAGCGTCTTGTCGCGCTAATCTCCATCAGCATTCTTGGGAGGGGTATCAGATGATCTGTGCTGGTTCCAGGCAGGAACTGGTGGTTGGGCTGGTGAGAGGAATGCAGTGAGCGGCGGCGACAGGATCCGGCCTCGGCTCAGGGTCGCGCTCCTGCTGCCTCCAGCCTGGTGAAGCCAAGACGCTGTCCGCAATTCTTGTCATGGCTCCGCTTCCAGGCTCCGAGTCCTGGTTTTGCTTCTCTCCCTCTGTTCCTTTGGCACACGGCTGGAGCCGATTACCCCATGATTACTGTCTTCAAAAACACCTGGGCTCCAGCAACGTGTGCCAGATCGTTGTGTTTCTTTCCTGCCACTTCTCGTAGTCCCTGTGTGTTTCCCACGTTCCCTGGGATGTTTCCTGTGTTTTTTGGACTCCTCTCGTTCCCCTGCGGTAACTCCTGGTTCTCGTGTCTCTCCCTGTGTTCGGCTCCTGTTCTGTTTGCTAGCTAGTTCATTTAACTGTTGGTTCTCTTTGTTTTCCGTCTCTTATTCAGTGCGCTTGCTAGTTCTTTTGTTACTGTGTTTAACCCTGCTACCTTAAGTTAGTGTTTTGTTTCTTCGTGCTTCCTTGTGCTCCCTGGTTTCTTTTGTGATTATCTGTCCTTTGTGCTTTTGTAAATCTAGTTCCCTGTGATTTAAGTTCGTTTTCTCCCGGTTCGGTGACACTTTCTGTTTTGACTTTTTAGTCATGTTTGTGCACTTCTGTTAGTTTCGTTACTCCGTTTTTACATTCGTTTATATGCGTTTGCTCTGTTTCTTCCCGGTTCGGTGACGCTTTCTGTTCTGTTTTAGTTTGTTTAATTACTAAATATTATTTATAATTCCCTCCTGCCTCCTGTGCCTATAACCACTTGCATTTGGGTCCTACACCACGTCCTCTGTACGTGGCTTTAGCTCCCTCGTCCCTTCGTACTCGTGACAATTCTCTCCATACAGTTTTTACAAATATCTTGTTGACATTTGCTTTTTCCATTTGATTGAATTGTTTCTCTTTTTTTTTTGCACTTTAGCTGTTTGTCTTTATTATAAAATGTTTTTTTAATTGTAATATCCTCTTATTTCACCTATTCTTTATCATTATTTGTTTAGGAAATGCATTTTTTAGCAGTTACATTTTTCTTTTTTCTATTTTTGCTGTTATTTTTAAAGATCTATTTCACTGCATTTTTGGGGTTTTATTAGCATTTGTCTTTAATACTTGTTTACTTTTGTGGTTTTGTTTTTCTCTCAGAACTTAAAAAAAAAAAACCCCATCGATTCATATTTTTATTTTGATAGTGTTAAAGTAGAGTTTTCATAGTACTTTTTTTCCAATTTATTATTTAATTTTTTTTAATGACTTATTTTTGATAGATGAATTATCATCTCGTACTGGTTTGGCATTCCATGATCTCTTCTTCTGTGTGTGCTATATTAATAACAAATACATCTAAATAAATAATGCAGGCAAATGAAGATTTAAAAAAAAAAAAAACACAAATAAATTGAGGAATATGTATCTGTATATGTCAAGTGAACAAGTCTGACCGCACCCAAAGGTAAAGATGCATTGGCACCAAATTCTAACCGAGGGTTTTGGGCCTGGAACAGGAGTGAAGCAGCATCACGGGCAGACGGTCTGTTTGTCTTAATTACAGTGCTCCTCTTCAGCCTCTCAGGTCCTGGTGTCAAAACAGCGCCGCGGGGGGGTCGAGCGTGCCACGTGTTGCTGCTGACCCAGATCCACCGACGCTCCTGGAATCATTGACAGCTGCAGCAACGTGGGGACAACGTGAATCCTCAAAGACAAATAACAATAATAATCACCCAAGCATGGAGACAATGACATGTCTGGTTAAATCTTGGAAGAAGCCTTTTGTATTCCACAATTGTAAAATATTCGATACATAAATGAAAGTAAAGTGATGAACAACATCCATTAAAAATAGATTTTGTGATCATATTTAAAACAAATGTCTGAAATAAAACATTCTATTCATATTACTTTAAAATGTACAAAACATGTCACTACGAACTATTTTATTATTGTATAATAATCATGGATCATTAAAATGATGACAATCATAGCCAATGATGATATTCAATCGCTTGGTAAATGTGTAAATAAGAATGCATATTTCATGATCATAAATCGAAAAAAAAGGCAAAATAACATGATAAAGCAGCAGAAAAAAAGGAACTGAAAAGTTTAATAATCACATTTTAAGATTGAAATATGAAACCAACAGCATGAATAAATGACAAATGAAAAGACAAAAGAGAGGAAGGATGCGTGCTTGAGCGGAACTCTGCTCACGCTGAGGTGGAGTTTGATGCTGGAAGCAGACTAATTCACGCTGGAGGTCCAGAGTTGAAGGAGCGTCTTCTCCCACTTGTCTCCAGCAACTATTCCAGCTATGTCACCTTTGGCTCGTCCTGATCCACTCTGAGCCGCTCAACAGTTTGTTTGTTGGGAGGCGGCGGGTTCACAGAGTTCACCGCTCTAATCCTGGCGACAAGACGCCGCTGTGTTCGTGTCAACAACTCAAGTTTGGCCCCACAACCCCCCGCTCGTAACCCCCAAACTGCTCCTGTGCTGCAACTGGGCAACATCATCCACCCAGCAGCCGGAAGATTATGAACACCCGGTTAGTGCTGCTCACTCCCATGCCGTCACATATGGAGATGGGAAAGTGGACTTTTGTGTCCTATCCTGACGAAAAAGAATGTCACCCAGAGGTGTTTCACTGGACTGAAAGATGTTCCGGAATGGAATGGCTCACCATAACCCCAACATTTTGTTGCACTGCCAGGGTGTCAACAAACGGCTGCCTTTTTCGTTAGCATAGGACGCAACTTTCCCGATGTCAGCTGACATGACGCCATAGCAGCGAGGATGGGTTGGTGAGTGACGTATATACAGCAGGGACGGGCGATATGGAGACAAATAGTGATGGCAATCACGACAATGATCAGGATGAATCCATGTTCCTCTCCTCCATGTGTTGGACACTACAGTCGCTCTGTTTGATGATGGAACTCAGGGGTGGAGTTTGTCTCCAGCATCAATAGAAGAGTGAACTCTGCAGTGCAGAGATGAGCAACTCAATGTTTCAGGTCTCTGGTAGAAGCCGCTGGTGTCTGACAGGCTGCTCTGCCAGCTTTATTTAGGGCTTCAATGGAGCCGTCTGTCTGTCTGTCTGCTGTGTCTCATGTCTCTTGAACTATGGAGCAGTCTGGACACATTTCCAAGATGCTACTGAAGAAACATGAGAAACCCTCAGGTGAAGAAATGATCATGGAGTCAGAGTCTATTCTCCAGATCATGATCCAAACTCTCAGTCCTGTGTCTTGTGTGGTGTAAAACCTTCTCACAGTTCTCTCTCTCCTAAAACGCTTGTTCTCCATGGCCTTATTGAAGATGTCACTCAGACTTTAGAATTTTTTATCCAATTTATTGTGAGATGCAGAATTGTCATCGTGAAGACCGGGCTATTGTGAACCATCAGTCAGATAGATGGACAGACAGATGGACAGATAGATAAACTATAGTTAAAAAGTATCGCTTCAACATCCAGAGATAACACGTGATATTTACAGCAATCGAATTCTATTCATGTTTGGCAGCTTTTCTGGCAGTCTGGACGGGTGCCAGCCGGCTTTTGTTGGCAGATGTGAGGGTGAAAAGGCTGAAAGCTCCTTCTCCTCCGTTCAGCTGAAGCCGTAAAAACAACAGCAGGCCCTCGACAATCGTCGGAGGAAGAGGCTCTGCGTGACTGGAGCCGTCGCGCCGCTCGGCTCTCGCAGCAACAAAGACCTGCGCTCTATTGAGAGGAAGTGCTGAGACAGAGCAGAACATCTGGAGGCTCAATAGAGAGTGACAGAGAATATTAGGGTTTATTTTGGTCACAATGATTTACGCAACCTGCTGCTGTGTTGGGAGGAGGGTAAAGAAATTCTCTTCTTTTCTGCATGAAACTTTCGTCGTGAATAGAATGACTTCAGAAGAGACTGAAGGTTGGGACTGCAGTTGTTTTAAATAGTATAATAAGCCCATCACAGGCGTCTGTCCCAGCTGGACACCCTGGAAAGCTCATCACAGACTCAATCATAACTAAGCTCAGTGACTGGTTCCACGCGGAGCGTAGCCCGACTGAGGCTGCGTCACCTTCTCCAGGCTCACACGCAGTGGAGATAAGAATTACTGAGTCCTTCCCCTCCTGACCAGGGGTGGCGCCGTGAGCTCTCCAGTCCTTCTGCTTCCTCTGAGCGTAGAGGAAGAGCAGTGGCAGCTGACAGGCAGCGAGGAGCCGCTTCACACTGTTCTACTGAGCTGTGGAGACAGCGATGGTGCTGACTGATGCACTGGTTTCACTGCAGAGCTCAGGAATCACTGAGCCACGGTTCAACACCGTCACCGTCACGGAGCTGCCATCGTCCTCAACACGCTGCCTTCAACAGGTTTGGTGGTTCAACTCCTGACGAACATGAAACAGGGATTGTGTTGACCTCGTCTTTAAGAATGACAGATGTGGAGAAACTGAAGTACAGAGTCGCGCTTTGGATCACCGACCTGACTCTCGACTAGCTTAGCGACCATGCTGACGGTTGCTAACGTGGAGCGAATGTCGCCTCCTTCCATCAACAAATCACGTCTTCTAATCTTCTCATGAGAACGAAGGATCCAAACCACCTGGGTGAAGGAAGGTGAAGACACATGAGCAGATCATGGTGGTGTCACGTGATCACCGCAGACATGGGCTCAGACCCGGGAACAGACTCTGCATCAGGTTCCACACACCACTTCTCCATTGTGTCGAAGGTTCATGGACATCATGAGACCGTGATGAGTCTCAGAGTTTGTTTGTGCACTTGCACATCAATCCACTCATAGTCCAGCTGCTGGCTACATGCTAGCTCAGTCCAGCTGCTGGCTACGTGCTAGCTCAGTCCAGCTGCTGGCTACGTGCTAGCTTAGTCAGC